>NW_004955428.1:1273056-1312235 GCF_000276665.1 Chinchilla lanigera
GCGGCCGGCCTAAGGGCCGGCGCGCAATAGTGCTCGCCACAGCATGGCTCCCCATGCACTGGGGGCCCACCCTCCGGGAGCCACCAGGCAGGAAGCTAGCCAGCCGGAAGACTGGCGCTCCCCACCTGTGGCTCCCTGTGCGCCGGAACGTTCCCTCTGGGGAACGATGAGGCTGGGAGTGAGCCGCCGGTCCAAAGACTGGCGCCCCCCCACCCCCGAGGCTCCCCGTGCGCTGGAGCGAAATTTTGTACTTGTAGCACCATTTCAGCACTCTTAAAAGTTTTAGATTTTTGAGCATTTTGAATTTCAGAGTTTTAGAGTGAGGTTGCTCAATCTGTTGGTATATAAAACTGCTTAAACATAGAGAAGATGAGCGCTTTTCCTGTGGCAGAGCTAGACCCCAAAGCGATATGTGTACCATTTGCTGGCCTTGCCCTTTTGACTTCTCCATGGTGTTGCCTGGGGGCTGCCCGCACACCTTAGGACATCAAGTTTGCTGCCCTCCCTTCTTCTCCCCTTTTACAATGCAAATTGGAGATGAAATGAATGGAAAGTATTTAGGACACCTCCTATGTGTGCCTCACAGGGACAGAGTGACCGAAGGACCCCAGTGGAAGCATATACATTTGGACTCTTAGGTGCCAAAGACAAAGTGCACCAGCTTCTCATTCAGCTAACTGCCAGTGTACCCACCGAGATATTATTCAACTTCAAGGAATTGAAGCTGAAGTCTGGCCGGAATGGTCAGCCTTCAAATCTTCAAATTAAACATACTTTTTGTACTTAATTCTATTTCTTAAAAGAGGGATTGCCTTACCAAATTATTTGTTGCAGAAGAGGTCATATTTTTATGTTATCCTGAAAGGAGTATTTAATTTTACTACTTTCATAGGACCCAAAACTGCGAGTATTCTCTTTCATTATATATCATTATCTTTTGCAAAGGGTAAGGATCAGCATGTTAAACAGCGGATTATTTCACAACATTGAACGCTTCTGTAAAGCAGAGTTTAAAATGCCAATTACTGCATAAAAATAAATTTTTATCCTCCTCCAACATCTCAGACTCGCCGGGCTTGTGTGCCTGTGGGTAGAAGCGGAGGAGGAAGGGAAGGGCGGTGGTAAGAGAGAGTTGAAGGGCCAGGAAGTCTGAGGCTATAAATACACGGTACCAGAACCCAAGGTCAAAGCTAATGCTGAGACAGCCACAGAATTCCAGGTTGAGGGGCAGACCTTAGAACGCTTGAAGTTTCTGTTCAGACATGCTTTTTTTCCACCCTCCCCTTAATCCCAGCCACCAATTAGAGGCTTCAAACCATTTCCAGTTTGGAAAGCTTAAGAAATTCCTGGCTCCAACTAGTTTCAAAACAGCAGAAAATAGAGGAAAAGGACTTAAGAATTTATAAGTCCAGATTTGTGGACTAGAATCCAGAAATATGAAATCATGATGATCGTTTTTGTACAGATCTTTGCATCTTCAAAGGAAATAAACAGAGCTAATTAATTCCACTGCAGTGTTATGAAGAGGATAAATAAATACTGTTTTCATTTGATTAGAGGAACCGAGATAGAGGCAAAGCCACCAGCCCACCGAGGCCAAAAAGGAGCTTTGGAAGAGGGTCCATCGTTTTTGCTGGGGCCAGTTGGTCTAGCTGTGCTTCTAGATTTCCTCCTTGTTATCTGGACATTGCCACTAGCTTAACATTCTTTGGAATTCACGGTTTTATAATAGGGGCGGGCTCTGAATATGGCTATCTGCTCCCTATATGGAAAACAGGATTTTGCAGGGGATAAGATGGTCTTTGTGGGAATGAGACAAGCCTGGGTTAAAGTCCCAACACTACTACCTGCTCTGTAACTTTGGCTAAGATTCAATTCCTCATCAATTACAGTGAGCTTTTGCAGCTTCCCTTTCCTCCAAGCCATCAAAACTAAAGAATTCCATATTTCAGCTACTCCCCAAAGTTTCCTAAGACTCGTCTTCTTGTTTCTCCTTTTTTGCATACCTGGGAGCCTAGTTCTTGGAAGGGAGAGAGAGCAGAGGTTAGGAACTGGCTCGGAAGCTGGTTGATACACTAGAATTAGGAAGCTAAACATTCAGAGGCCCTTGCCCTATCCCTGGAGGTTATGATACAGTAAGGGTTCTAGAATTGCTTTTTGGTTTGTAAACAGCCAGATAATCTTGATGCAGCCTAGAAGATTATATCAGCAGTCAAGTCTCAATTGGTACTTTCAGCGTCTAAGGAATAGCTATGAGTGTTTCCAGTACTGTGCTGCCCCTACCTTCTCACCCAACCCTTACTCGAAGCCAAAGGTCAGCCTTTCCTAATCATTGTGCCTCACTTACAATCTCTGCTGCATTCTGGAATGTGGGAGGGTGGAGGAAAGCGGAGTGGCATTAACAACAGCCTCAAAGAGAGAAGAGGGGGGAACAGAGACATTGCTTTTGTAAGGGGAAAGGAGACACCTCTGTCAGCTGAAGTACTTGCACAGCCTGAAAAATCAACTCTGACTTCTTTATCTATTCATACGATCCCATTATGTTTTCATTTAGCAAATAAGCCTTGAGGATGTGCTATACACGGGCACCATGACAAGCACCAGGGAATAATGGATGAGACAGAGTCGCCCACAAGGTGCTCACAGCCCAAAGGAGGAGACAGGAACCACAAACTAAAACATGATCTTATAGGAAATGCACATGTGCTTTGGGAGCAGAGAAGAGGGAAAAGGGAACAGAGAAGTCAGAGTGGGTAAAATACCACTTTTAGAGGGACTTGAAAGACAAGTTCACTAGAGATGGAAGGTATATAAATACAGGGAACAATGGGCAAAGACCTCGAAGTATGAAATGACAAAAGGTTATTGACACCTATCTTAAACCTTAGTCCACAAAGACAGCACCTAGCCCTGATACTTCAGTAGAAGAAGCCAGGTTGGGAGAATAAACTCATGTTCAACTGGTTTTTTTGTTTTGTTTTTTTTCAATTTTCATGTTTCAAACAGATTTAAGGCATCACATTGAAGTTTCACAAAAGTAACTAGTATTTTCACTTACCGATAAACATTACATGGTTACGTAATTGAATTACTAATAATTTCCTAAAACTCACTGGTTTCGTGAAGTACTTTGCTGCTGTTTTGGTCGGTTGTTCCACACTTTCTCCTTGGCAGTTAGTAACATCATTAGCATTTTATACTTAAGCAAATAAGCACGAAACCTTTTGGAAACCTTTGAAATTATAAAACAAGTATTGTGATAGTTAATTTTGGTTGTCATCTTGACTGGATTGAAGGATGCCTATAAAATTGGTAAAGCATAATCGTAGGTGTGTCTGTACAGGTGTTTCCGATTGAGATTGATGTGTGGGTTGGCAAATTAAGTGGGAAGACCTGTTCTGAATGCAACAGCACCCAATAGAGTGGGGACACTAAAAAAGCAGAGGAAAGGAGACACTTATGTTCCCAAGGTCAAACTTTCTCAAGTGGGTGCATGTTTTGCTGCTGCTGTCACCAGTGAACATCAGACCTCAGATTCTTCAGCCTTTGAATGGAGATCTCCAGGGTGCTGCCAGGCCGCCTCTAGCCCATCCAGAGCTGTGTCTTTGGTCTTTCTTGTTCTCAGGCGTTTAGCTTCTAGACAGAGCACTTGCCAGTTTTCCCTTCTCTCCAGCCTGCAGATAGCCCTGTGGCACTATCCAGCCTCTGACAGTGCAAAACAGCTTAATACATCTCTTATTCCTTATATATCGTTCTGTTCCTCTGGAGAACCCTGGCTAATACTGGCATATAAAAATTAAACTAGAAATCACTTGTCAATATATTCTATTTAAGTATACAGACACCTGTCTGAGTAAATTAAGAGTTAAGTAAAGCAGTAAAGTAAGCAGTAAATTAAGAGTTAGAAATTTGGATTTTCATTTTATTACTTGTCTAATGTCACTAAAGAAAATATTTTAGGGGCTGGGGATTTAGCTCAGCGGCAAAGCGCCTGCCTGGCAAGCACAAGGTCATGAGTTCGGTTCCCGGTACCAGAGAAAAACCAAAAAAAAAAAAAAAAGAAAATATTTTAACCTTCTGGAGTCTCATTTCTCTCCTCCATAAGATGAGGTTAATAGAACCTGCCCTTGATTCTCTTTTTACAGATCTTGGAAAGGTAAATGAGATCACATCTATGTGTAGCTTTGCATGCAAAAGCAAAGCACAAAATAAACGCAAGGCATGAATTGTGGGTTTTTTTTTGTTTTGTTTTGTTTTTTAAATCACTAGCAGTGGAATGACACAGCTAGGCCACAGTTTCAAAAGAATACCATGATTGATTTTATTTATATACAGGAAGATGAGGCTTCAAATGTAAAATATCAAGAGGTGGAAAATTAATTTTAATTTCATGTAAAAAGTTGGCTTCACCTGTTAAAATGGAGAAATAAAAATAAATAAAACAGAGTTACTATAAGACCAACAATTCTACTTCTGGGTATGTACCTAAAAGAATTGAAAACAGAGACTTGAATAGATATCTGTACACTAGTGTTTCTAGCACCATTACTTATGGTAGCCAAAGGTGGAAACAAGCTGTGTCCATTACAGATGAGTGGATTTTTAGAAGTGTAACATGCATACAATAGAATATTACTTAACTTTAAAAAAGACGAATGCCTAGCATACATGAAGCCCTGAGTCCAATTCCCTAGAGAGAAAGAGAGACAGACAGACAGACAGACAGAGAGAGAGACACAAAGAGAAGAGAGATGAGAGAAGAGAGGCAAAAGAGAAGAAAGAAGGAGGAGAAAGAAGGAGGGAGGAAGGGAGGCAGGAACATAGGAAGAAAAATCTTCCACATGCTACAACATGGAAGAATGCTGAGAACATTATGCTCAGAAAAATGAATCTGTCATAAAGGGACAAATATTATAAAATTCTACTTATTCAGGTTACTGACAGTAATGAAAGTCATAAAGACAGAAACTAGAATGGTGGTTGTCAGAGCCTGGGGAGGTGGAATTGTTCTGTATGATACCATAATGGTGAGTGTAAGATGTTATCCAATTGTCAAAATCCACAGAAGTACATATCACGAAGATTATTCCTATGTTAACATAGAGTGTAAATCTTAATGTAGGTATATTTCTAAAGTTATTTCAGAGGTTGAGGGTTCCAGATAAGAATACAGACTAGAAAAATAATCTAACTGTATTACAAATGTCCAAAACAACTTCCCTGAAAGAAGTGGGAAAAATAAGTTTACCAAGAAAGTTTGGGAAGAGTTGGAGACATAAAGAGACATTGCACGTACACACTCACACTTACGGATAGAGTTGCCTCCCATGGGGGGGGGGGTAGGAAACAATCCTGATACTGCTGCACAGTGTGTGTTAGAAGTGAAAAATTAAGCAACTCAATGGCAGATGATGGGAGCCAGTTTTCCTACCTTTAGAGTGCTGGTTTATAGATATGCACTGGAGGAGGCAATACAAATTCACTTGTAACTCAATGTAGATACAAATGCTTACACAAAGTATTCATAGGCATATGCATGAGTTAGTACACTCACATACATTTCTATACTCTGCTTGCTTCAAGGGTCTGAAAAAAATGCAGCGACAACACAGCACCCAGATTTTGCCTTCTAAATACCATATCCCAACAAAAGGCACCGGGCTTGTTGGAGTAATGGCTAATTCTAAGATGTAGGCAAGAAATATGTAAGACGAGCCAGCCTATCTTGCAGTGCCAGAAAGTAAGGAAGTGCTCAAAAGGAAAGACCCAGTTTTAATGACGGATGAATGTCAAAGTGACACAACTTGTAGTTCCAGGCCAAATCTGGAATAATTTGAACAATAAGGAAATAATTTTAGATTGTAACTGCAAGTATAAAATAAATATATCCATGAGTCCTTAAGGATGTAAATAAATGATGGGGAAAACCACTAATTAGGGAAGAAGAGACAAATCTGTGTAGAATCCTGAATAAAGTAAATACACCACACCAAAATTGGGGAAAGCATGAATGCCCCGCTCCTGAGGGAGGCAATGCTCATAGTGACGTCCTTCCAAAGACTACAGTATGAAGAGGGAGATGAAAAAGGATGACTTTACAGTGGAGAAACCTGACAAACACTAATCAAAGTTGGTAATCAAAGTCTGCCTCAGTAGTCATAAGCCATTTGGATATTATAGTGTGATTAAAAGGCACTTTACCTTTGTGATCTTACTTCCACAAATGCAATTATTATAAGGAAAGCACTAGATAAACTTCATTATACGGGCATCTTACAGAATTCCTGACCAGTACTCGTCAAAGCTGTCCAGATCATCAAAAACAAGAATAGGTCACAGAAAAGAGGAGCTTAAGGAGAGATGGAGGCTAAGTGTAAGATGATCTGCTAGAACAGGAAAAGGACATTAGTAAAAAACAAACAAACAAACAAACAAAAGACTAAGAAACTCTGAATGAATGTTGGGCTTTAATTTCTTAAAATGTATCACTATTTGTTCATTAATGGTAACAAATGTACTAAAATAATATAAGATATTAATCATGGGAAAATATAGTAGTAATGGGAAATCCCTGTACAAGAACCCATTGCACTATCTGTTCCACTTTTCTGTAAATCTAAAACTGTTCTTAAAAAATTACTCCTATTAATTTAAAACACAATTACAAATTAAATTACTGAATGTTTTGGTGTCAGTTATTTCACTTTAATAATGGAACCTCTCCAATATCATTCAGCCTCCCTCTGGTGATCCACTTGTGTCCCTCATTAAACAGGAGCAATTATCTGTCCAATATCTAATAACAAGGGATGATAATGAGGTTGAGGAGTTAGCTCAGTGGCACAGCGCTTGCCTGACAAGCACAAGGTCATGAGTTCAATTCCTGGTACCAGAAAAAAAAAAACAAGGGATGATGAGAAGTAAAAAACTCTACATTTTAGAAGTAGCAGAAAGAAGAAATTTGTGAATTCTAAGATTCTGGGGCTCCAAAATTCCAACAGTTATAACTAATAAAGTTAAAATCCTTATAACATTTGCCAATATATTCATAGTCTTTTATTTACTTGCAAACATAAAGAAAACTTTATGAACTTTAAACTCAGCTCCCAAGTGCACAAAGAACACCACTTTTGAATAAGTTCCATCAAATATGTTCAAGTTTACCTTTTTTGCCAAGAATATCTTTTCTAAGATCTGCAGTTTGATGTGATTTCAGATAAACAGGACTCCGCTGGGGCTGATAGGAAATATACTCACCTTTGTGTAAAGGTGGAAATTAAGTCCAGAGGGTTTCTAAATCCTACTTCAGATTTTTGCCCCTGGGCTTTATAGGATGGTCAATTCTGGAGAAAAAAAATTAAACAAAACCAGGAATTTTTGTATTTGTAGAATTTTTGTATTCATAGAATTTTTGTATTTGTAGGGGAAGAGAACTTAGCTAATACATTTCACAAATGTGCTAACTAAAACTCAAGAAATAGAGAAAAGAACCTTGTTGCATAGTGCCGATTTGTGCTGTAATAGTAATCATTGTTCGTGATGCAAGGTCAGTATTTCTGAAACCCAACCCCCAGCTCTTTTCCAATACCCTGCTGTCTCCAGCTGCCACAGTTCAGCGCAGGAATTCAATTTGCATATGCTGCTTTTCCTGTGTTGACTTTCCTAATACTACTCAACGTGCAGACTACACAAAGGAACTACCGGATTCCACTCATGCAGTTCAAGTTGTCTTTGAGGCAATCCCATAAGATAATCTGTTTTTTTTTTCAGGAATAATCTCATCCTACTTTCCGGAGAAATATGGTTAATTGAGCAGAAGATGAAAATTTGCACATGATTCAATTTTCTAACAAGTCATCAAGATTAAAGAGGAAACTAAACCATGGGATGAAACAGCTTGAGATGGTGCTTCCTTAAGAGAAACTGCTTGCTTGCTCTGAAACCTGTGAAAGAATATGTATATATATATATATATATATATATATATATATATATACAAAAAAATAACCTAACTGTATTACAAATGTCCAAAACATACATACACGTTGTTTCTGTTTTTTTTTTTTTTTTTGGCAAAACTAAAAGAGGAAATCTTCACATAGATTCTGCGCAGCCTAGAATAGGACATCCAAATGCCTCACGTGGTATGTGAATGAGCTCTTCTTGCCTTCTTAGATCCACTTCACAGCCTTCCCTCTCAGCTGTACATCTGGGAGTCTGATTTCTGCAGTCTACCTCATGCAGGCTTCCTTATTATGCAGCTTCCAGTTAAAATGGGTGAAAAGAGAAATAAATAAGAGAAGAGAAACAGTGGGGATTAGTCCCCACTGGTTGTCTTCTACTTTTATTCATACTTCCTGTTAGGAGCCCTTCACTGCACTAGATGTCCATTAATCAGTGATTCTCAGCGTTGAAAAACCTAGCCCCTCAAAGGGCATTTGTCATTGCCTGGGAATATTTTTATTTATCATTGTCATAGTGGCAAGGGAGGGGCAGTGCTCCTGGCATGTAATGGGTGGAGTCCCAGGGTGCTGCTAAACGTCCCTCACGGCACGAGACAGCCCCACATCAAAGAATTACCCAGCCTAAAATGCCAATAGAAATCTTGTAATACCTGCTCCTCCCTCACATTGCTTTGGTCCTTGATGTGGTAAGGCCACCCATTATAATTAGACTCAGGGTGCTTTATCATTCATTTTTGGTTTCCTTAACATGCCTGCCCTTTTATAAATATACCCTTCATTAAATTCTTCAATTATTCCTTTTGGATGCACTATTTCTGGCAGGGCCTCTGCCTAATTACACATAGCAAACAAGGTCTAGCATGATAAAACATACCTCTGGCCCATCTTTCCTAAATCGCCAACATCCTGTTTCAGTAATGTCAAACCATTTACGATCGCCAGGACATTCCAGACTTCCTTTAATAGTTCATGTCTTTGGATTAAATTGCATGAGTTCTCTATATTTCCATATATCTACTGTATCCCTAGCACCGAACACAGTGCCTGCCACATAATAGACACTCAGTAAATTTTGACTGTCTAAGATCATTCAATCCAGAATTCAAACAAATACTTTGAGTATCTGTTCTGTACCAAACTGTTCATTGAACTGAAAATACAGTTGCTGTGTTATGAATGTATCTGTCAAATTTCATGTGCTAAAAATTTAATTCCTAATGCAAGTATTGGGAGGTAGAGCATAAATGGGAGGCGTTTCAGTCACGAGGGCTTCACTGTCATTAATGGATTAATGTGTTTATCACGGGAGTCGTCTTATAAAAGTGAGTTCAAACATGCTTCCCTCTTGCATGCATTCCTTCGCCCTGTGATGACTTCTGTCATGTTATGCCACTGAAAAAAAGCCCTTACCAAATGTGACTTCTTGATGTTAGACTTTTTAGATGCAAGCAGAAGGCTAAATCACCTTCTGCTCATTACAAAACACTCAATCGCGGTATTGTGTTAGAGCAGCAAAAAATGGACTAAAACAATAGCAATGAACAAAACGGAGAAGGACCCCAGCCTTCCTGGGCTTATATTCTAATGGGAAATATATACAAAACTAAATTTTTAAAAAGCAAAATGCATAGAAGGGTAAGGGGTGTAGGGAGAGTTAGTGGGAGTAGGTGAAACATTAGGTAGAAAAGCCTAGGAAGGTCTCACAGGGAAAGATGCTAATGGGAAACATACCAGTTGAATATATCAGAAAAGAGGGAATAACAGCTTTGAAAATCTCCCCTTTTGTAAATATGGAATTGACGGTGGGGGTGGACTGGCTCTAGACTGGGGATTCCATATGGTACAGTTAAGTGGTTTAGGACTTTCAGCTGCCTCAGTGTCTTTCAGCTGCACCACAGCTGTTTCCTCATGAGCCCAACTAGAGAGTGAATCTGTAACTTTGCCAGTCCCCCACTGGGCCCAGCTTTCAGACACTAGTCATGACCTCCCCAGAAAATATTGGATAGGGAAAGTGTGTCTTTTCAGAAGAGAGGGTAGATATGTCCTCTTCTATTGAAATAAAAGAAACACTGAGATGCCTGTAACACACCCTCACAGAAAATCCATTTAACGAGAGGTATTCTTTAGTAAACAAGGTGAATATCACAAGTCAAAATATGTGAAGCACTCTGAATTCACGTGAGAGTGCTAAATTGTCCTATTAGAATACTGATTTTAGTTTTCTCTCTCTAGGAAACTAGACTGGTCTTGCTCTGTCCAACTTTCAGGTCCATTAGTCTTGACCGCGGGATGGACACCACTGGGCACATTTCCCTGCCATTTGTCTACAAACATACAAATCTAAACAAAGACTAGTGCTTCTCAAGCCTTCTGAGTTTGCTTAGTTGTGAATGTGTTGGAATTGTATCCTTACATTCCAATTTAATACCTGGAAAAATTTAGACCAAATTTTAAAAATTTGGGCAACCATTGATAATATGTATTAATAAGGACCAGTTTCCTTTAGATTTTTGTATTTCACTAGCTTTAGCCATTCAGCGGGTCATATTGTGTTGATGAGCATTACTGCTTTAACGTAACAAGTGGATTGGTGTGAATTTTAAGAGCTAGTGAATTATTCATAGGAGTTTAGATTATTTTAATAATTCAGCAAATTTACCTCGTGTTGATGCAATAAAAATGTTCATTAATGTTGACACTTCCATCCAAAGTTTTGCCAAAGATTTTCTAATATCTTAAAAGTAAGTTTACTGGGCCTTGACTATTCTAGAGTACAGTTCTCACTGCTGCCTTTAAAGAAATAAGGACAAAAAAAGAACCAAAAAGATTGGACAAGGACAAAGACAGAATATGTGTCAGCACTGAAATTGAAGTCTTGGATCCTCATCTGGTGTCACATTACAAAACAGGAGGAGATAAAGATGGATACTTAATCTAGGCTGAGCTCAAAGGTGCCATTCCAATGATTTGGGAAGAAATTGAGTTTGCAAAAATGAAAGTAACATAAGCGGCAAGAAACAAGATAGAGGAAACTCAATTTTCATCCTGTAGAGGACACTTGGAGGGTATTTGAATGCATTCTTTTAATATATCAAAGAAAACAAAAATCTCAAGAAGGAGGTTAAAGCTATTAAGAGGTACATCTCTACTCCAGGAAGCCGGTATTGGAAAGATAAATCTTGATTTCTTTAGAAATTTTCTATATAAGAAACCAAAGATTTATTTAGAAACCAGAGTCACCTTTCTGTCATTGATTGGTTGTGTGACCGTGGGCAGATTCCTGAATCTCTCTAAAACTCAGCTGTTGACAACACCAAATGAGATAACGCATGGAAAGCTCTGCTATTCCTGCCTGGCGTGTAGGGTGTGTTCAGCAAGTAGCAGCTTCTGCTACCATTACCAGTGCTGCTTTTACTGTCGCTATTGTTGTTCTTATTACTTTGTCCCACTTTATAGTTCTGTTTTCTCATTTCCATTTTCACCCATCACATTTTATCCAATGGTATTACAATCTATTATTATTATCTATTACAGGCAACATTTTAGTCAGGAAACCAATATGCTCAATTAATGTCCACATCAGTAAATTCAATTGCTTCAAAACCTGGATTCCATGATTCTTATGATGTGTTCCTTATGAAAGAAACAACTTAATAAAAAAAAAGAAACAACTTTATCTCTTACTTTTCTAAGGTGACACAGGTCATTGAACATCTGTTGTGAAGCCCCAACTATCCCTTAATACAAATTTATTTTCAAATCTCTATAATTATCTTTTTATCCTTTTATTTTAAAGGAAAGAGCATTCTTCTTCCTCTGAAATTACCTTCCCCCATTCTAATATTCTTGAGAAAATTGCTACATTTTCTTCTTATTCTCCTTTATATTGTTACCTTAAAATATCACATAGTATCTTAACATTTGTGCAAAATTTGGTATATACAAATATTCAAGTAGAAAAAAGAAAGCAAAAAGTCATCCAAAATTCTACTACCTAGAATCACTGTAATTAAGCATGTGTTCATTATTTTAGATACCTCTTTATCTTTGCACAAGGAAAGAACAGCAAATAGATGTTATTCTTTGAAATTTAGATTACTTTTCAATAAAAATGTTTTTAATTTTTTTATTGAGCAGTGTCATACTACAAATCAGGAAAATCTTAAGTTGAATAAGAAAATGAAGCCAACAGCTGGGTGTGGTGACATACAAATGTAATCCCAGCACTGAGAAGGCTGAGGCAGGAAGAGTGCCATGAGTTTGAGGCCAGCCTGGGCTCCATAGCTGGCTCAAGGCCAGCCTGACTGGCATAGCAAAACTCTGTCTTGAGAGAAAAAGAGAAAGAAAGAAAGAAAGAAAGAAAGAAAGAAAGAAAGAAAGAAGAAAAGAAAAAGAAACAGAAAAAGAAAAAAAAAAGAAAAGAAAAGAAAAGATGAACAGATGTTCATCTGACACTGGAATTATCTAATATGGTGCTTCATGTAGTCATCATAAAAACACATCAACAAGCAATTATGAGCATGCTTGAAACAAATAAAAATAAAAATCCTCAAATAACAAAAGAAGATAAAAAGAAGAATCAAATGGAAATTTTAGAACTAAAGATCCAACTTTAAAGCTCATCAGATCTCACTGTCTAAACAGCAAAACAAATAAGAGAAAAGAAAGAACAAGTAAACGTCAAGAGAGAACAAGAGGAAGTAGCTGTTTTGAAAAATAAAGAGAAGATTAACCATTTAACAGGTTACCCTGAGAGTCACTTGGACAGTGCATTTTTTTTTTTTACATATTAACTATCCTTAGCATCACTTAGGCTAAGGATATTTCAACTAGTCAATTCTTGTCTTAATTCTTGTTTGCATGAGATACATTCATACATCTATTTATTTGTTTTATATCAACTATTTTTGAATGCTTTTTATTTAGAACATTGTATTTACCTTTGATGTTTGTTTCTAGTGGGATCTAATAATTCCAGTGTCTGTGTTAACATCTGTTGGTTGCCTTTTCTTTTCTTTTCTTTTCCTTTCTTTTCTTTTTTTCTTTCTTTCTTTTAAACTATTTATGCACCTTCTGGACCAAGCAATATGGAACTCATTTGTTATTTCTTCAAAACAAAGTGTTTCCAAAAAGTCATTTACAATTAGATGAGGTCTAGTAGACCAAATAATTGAAGAATATGTTATGGTGAAATGCCAACCAGGATGTCCATCATCAATGTCTTCACCATTATGTTTAGCAAGAGGACACTTCATTGAAACTGTACCACCCAGAGGAAAGAAAGAAAGATCCGTATGACAGTGCAGTGTGTCGTTCAAAGAAAGACAATAGTGCAAAAAGTATTGGGAAAGAGTAGATGCTGCCGTCCAGATTGTAACGTTGTGTTGTGTATTGAAAGTTTAGAAAAATTATTGAATAAATTTGATAAAATTGTTGTTTTTATATTTCCTGTCCTATTATCTTATAAAAATTAATGAAAAATATAGCTTTTGGCCATCCTGTATTTAAATAATTGGACTGGTAAGTGATTAATATGATATTGGCAGCAGGTTTGTCATAAGTGGCTTTTATCAAGTTGAGATAGGATCCATCTGTGCCTGTTTTCTTTAGATTTTTTATCATGAATCGATGTTGGATTTTGTCTAAAGCTTTTTCTGCATCTATTGAGGTGATCATATGATTGCTGTCCTTACTTCTGTTTATATGGTGTACTACATTTGTGAATTTGCATGTATAAAACCATCCTTGATATTTGGGATGAAGGCTTTTGGTCATGATGTATGATCTTTTTGATGATGCACTGCATTCTCTTGGCCAGTATCTTGTTGATGATTGTCTTAGTTATTTGTCCCTTGTTGCTGACACAAAATACCAGACATCCAAAGTTAAAAGGGGAAAGGTTTATTTAGCTCACAGTTTGTAGAGATTTCAGCCCATAATCCATTGACTCCAAGGCAGGATGACACATGGCAGAGGGGCAACAGTCCATGGCTGTGGAAGACAGCAAAAGCAACAACGGGGGTGGAGAGGGACACAGAGAGAAAGAGAGGGAGGGAGAAACCCTTGTTGGTTCCTTATAGTGTATGCAGGCTACCCACCCTAGAGTAGGTGTAGCACTCACATACTTAATTCCAGAATTGGACCATGAATCAGTTACAGAATCTAGAAGTCCACCTCCATCATTGCATGAGGCTTTGGGGGGCCATCTAGACGCAAACCATAATAAGGATTTTTAGATCTATATTTATTAAAGAAATTGGGTTGTAGTTTTGTTTTTTACTTGGGTTCTTGTCTGGTTTTAGAATCATGGTAATGCTAGTTTGAGGAATGATTTTGGGAGTACTCCTTTCCTTTCAATTTCTTTAAAGTGTTTGAGGATTGTTAGTGTTAGATGTTCCCTAAAGTTCTTGTAGAATTCAGCAGTGAATCTATCTATTGATATGAATCTATTCATATATATATGAGATATATATATATGAATCTATCCATTACTTCAACATTTTTCAATGTATTGGCATACAGGTTTTCAAAAGTAATTACTTGGATTTTGTTGGTATATGCTGTGATTTCATCATTTTCATTTCTAATTTGCATCAATTTGTGTTTTTTAAATTTTTTCCTTTTTGGAATAAGATTGGTTAGACATTTGTCAGCTTGTTTATTCTTTTGAAGAAACATCTTTTGACTCACTGATTCTTTGTATATTTTTAGTCTCAATTGCATTAATTTCTGCTCTGGTCTTTGTGATTTCCTCCCATCTACTATCTTTAGATTTAGATTATTCTTGTTTTTTAGGACCTTGTGGTATATCATTAGTTATTTGAGCTCGATCTTCTTCTTTTTCTCCTTCTCTTTCTCCTTCTCTTCCTTCTTCTTCTTCTTTTTCTGATGTGAGCATTCACAGTTATACCCTTCCTTTTTACTTTGTGTCCTATGGGTTCGCCTATGTGGTATGCTACTATTGTTTGCTTCTAGGAATTGTATAATTTCTTCCTTGATTTCTTCAGTGACCTATTGATTATTCAAGAGGGTATTATTTAATTTTCATTTGTTTGCATAATCTCTATGGTTTCTTTTGCCATTGATTTTGAGTTTCATTGCACTATGATCTCATAATATAGGTGAGATAATTTTAATTCTTTTGTTTTCACTTAAATCTGCTTTATAGGCTAGTATGTAGTCTATTTTGCAGAAAGCTCCATATGCTGATGAGAAGAATGTGTATTCTGCTGCTTGGTGGATCACTCTGTAGACATCTATTAAGTCTACTTGAAGGTGTGGTTCAACTCATATTTCTTTGATTTTTTTTTTGTCTAGTTCATCTATTTATGATAGTGGGGTACTGAGGTGCCTCATTATAATTGTGTTGATGTTTATCTGATCTTTTGTGTCCAGTACTGTTTGTTTTATGAAATTTAGTGTGCTGGTGTGTGATGCATACACATGTATAATTGTTATCTCTTCTTGTTTCATTGTTCCTTTAAACAATATATAGTGACCTTTGCCCATTTAATAAGTTTTGGCTTTAAATCTACTTTGTCTAAAAATAGGATAGTTACTGCTGTTGATTTTGGGTTCCTATTGCATGCAATATTGGTTTCCATTCTTTGATATTTAGTCTATGAGTGCCTTCTTGGATTAAACATATTTCTTGTATACAACATACTGTTAGGTTTTATTTTTTATCCAATCTGCCAATCTGTATCTTTTGACATTCACACTGAGTTATTACTGAAAGGTAATGACTTATTCTTGATTTATTTTATTAATCAATTTTGAAAGATAGTTTTGCAGGATATACCAATCTGGATTAAAAGTTGTTTTCTTTTAGGGCTTGAAACACTTCACTCTAAGCTTTTCTGGCCTTTCAGATTTGTGTGGAGAAGTATGCTGGAATTGTAAGTAGTGTTTTTATAAGTGATTTTTTTTTTTTTTTTTGCTTTTTTTCTAGTAGCTTTTAAGATTCTGTCCTCATGTTGGATTTCTAGGATTTTTACTATGATGTGTGATGGAGAAGTCCTTTTCTGATTACGGCTCTTTGGGGACCTACATGTATCATTTGTCTGTATGTTAAATTATTTCTCCATATTTGGAAAATTTTCTGCTTTTATTTTTAAAAACAGGCTTTTTATGCCGTTTCTGCTATCTTCTGATTTTGTACTAATTTCAGTTAATCTTAGCTTAGTCTTTGTTTGTTTGTTTGTTTGTTTTGTTTTGTTTTTTCCAGTACCGGGAATCAAACTCATGACGTCGCCCTTGCCAGGCATACGTTGTGCCGCTGAGCTAAATCCCCAGCCCCAGGTTAGTCTTCTTTGGATCGTTTAGCATCTCTTGGATCCATTTTCCATGTTCTCCTGTTTTGAAGGTATTCACGAGTTATGTTCACCTGCATCAGTCCTGGCTTTTAGTTCTGATATCCCTCCTTACAAGGCCACTTCTGATGTCCATAATTTTCCTTAGAATGCTTTACCCTGGATTTGTTTTGAACCTTTTCACAGGCTGGATTTTTCTGCTAAACTAGTCATTCATGTTTTGTATCATTTTGTTTAGCTCAGCAGGATTTTTATTAGTATCTTCTGTAAACTCAGTGGTGTTTTGTTTATTGCGTTCATTATCCATTTAGTCCTGCCATCTGTGAGCTCACCAAGCACTGCACTTTATTGACCTTTTTTCTCCTTCCTCTTTATCATTTCATATAACTCACTTATTTAGCTTTTGATTTCTTCCTGCTGATAGACTTTTGGGTAGGTGGGAGTTTTTGGAGGCATTTTGTTGCCTTGTCTTCTCATGTTTCTTTTTTTTGTTTTTCTTCTTGTGCTGAGGTTTGCAGATCCGTTATAGTAGAAAGATTGTTGCTAGTGTGGAAATCCCTTTATTTAGTTCCTACTTTTCAGTGATGCACTCTTGGCATTTGCTTCTATCCCCACCCAGCTGCTTCCATTAATCTGGGAGGGAAGTGTGCAATGAAATTGGCTCAGTGGGGTTTACTGATTTTGAAACCGAATTAGTACTTTCTTCAATTTTTTCCCCCTTAGTGCTTAAAGCTGTACTTTCATTTTGCCTTATGCCTATCATCTGGACCTTGAATTCTTGTTCTGTTCTATTCATGTTGTTAGAAGTTTTTTCTGTGTCCTGATATGCTGGTAGAGAGTTATCTTCTATTTCATGGGCTATGTTTTCATCCAGATCTTTATTTCTATTTTTATTAGCATCGTCCTTTTTTCTTTTTTCTCCTGTGGAATGGTCCCATAGATGTGGCAGTTTTCCTTCTTTTTAAAATGTATTTCTATATAGATTGAAAATCTTTTTCCAGCCTCCTTGTTATTCTGGTGGTTAACTCTCTTTTCTTTTCTTTTTCTTTCTTTCTTTTTTTTTTTTTTCTTTGAGATAGGGTCTCGCTATGCAGTTCAGGCTGGCCTTGAGCTCATTTCATAGCCCAGGTTGATTTTGAATTTCCAGTGATCCTCCTGCCTCAACCTCCTGAGTGCTGGGATTATAGGCGTAATCTACCACTCCCAGCTTCTTTTCTTCTTTTTGTACTAAATTTGAAAACCGATTTCCCTTTTGTTTCCACCAGCTCAATTGAGAAAATTCAAGAAAAGAAGGGAAGCCTATTGGACTTACCCATACTTTACTCTTTCTGTTGCTTTTTTTCTTTCCTATTGTCCTAAGATCCCTTCTTTTCTCATCACTGTTGTTTTTATTTATGTGCTTCAAGAATTTTCTTTAGCCATTCTTTTAGCGTAGGTCTGTGTGTGAGAAAATCTGAGATTTGTTAAATTCTCACTTATTCAGGAAATGTATTTCTGTTGAAAAATAATTCTGACTGGACAGTTCTTTTCTTTCAGCGCTTAAAGAAATGGTATCCTGGGCTGGAATGGTAGCTTAGTACTGGGGCATTTGCTTAGCATTAACAAGGCATGGGTTTGATTCCCAGGATCCCACCTTCTCAAAAAACAACCAGGAAGAAAGAAAAGGAAAGAATATAAAAGTTCTGATATAAGCAACTCACTTCTTTCTGCTCTCCTTGATTTCTAATGAGAAACCTGGTTAAATTCCAATTATTTTCTTCTATAGTTGAGGTGCTTATTTCTTACTTATTTCAATTTTTATTCGCTTTTAATGTTTGTTTGTTTACTTGTTTGTTTTATAATGTTGGAAGTAAAATCTAGGGCCTTCACAGTGAGATACATTCCCAGCACTTTTGAAAAACATTTGTTAAATTTTGAGACAGAATTTTGCTATGTTGCCCAGACTGGCCTCAATCTTGTGATTGTCCTGCTTCAGCCTCCTAGTGTCTTCAGTTTTTAGAAATTTTCCTGTGCTGTGCCTCATTAAGAATTTCTTTGGTTTTATCCATTATGAGTTTCCTTTCAGTTTTGGGTTTTTTTTTTTTTTTCTTTAAACTATAGGCTTAAATCTTTTGCCAAGTTTGGGAAAGCTTCAGGCATTAATTCTTTGAATACCCTTTCACCCCTCCTCTTTTCCTCCAAACCTTTAGAGACTCTAATAATGTAAATATTAAATTTATTCTAGTTCAACATGTCTCTGATGCTCAGATCAAATTTTTAAATCTATTTTCTCTCTACTGTCTAAATCAGTTCACTTCTTTCCTCTATCCTGTTCATTTTGCTGTTGAGACATTGAGATCCCATAAGCTTTTAAATTTTTGTGACTGTATTTGTAGTTCTAAAATTTCCATTTGATTCTTCTTTTCATCTCCTTTCTTTGAGGATTTTTATTTTTATTTGTTTCAAGCATGCTCAAAATTGTTTGTTGAAACATTTTATGGTGGCTATTTTAAGCACTAGGTTAGATAATTCCAACATCTGTGTTCACGTCTATTGGTTGCCTTTTATTATTCAAAATTTGAATGGCTCCTGGTGTGAAAATTCTCAATTGTCCTTTGTACATGCTGGATATTATGCTAAGAGACTCTAAGTCTCATTTAAATATTCTGTTTTAATAGCCTTTCTCAGACCCCACACTAGTGGGAGACTGCAGATGGCACCTTCTTTGTGTCATCTCTTTTCTCTGTCAAAAATCATTCAAAAACCAGGAGAAAAAACTCAAGGTATATTACCATCTTACCCACATTTAGTAGGTGCATGTAACTTTGAACTACAAAAAATGAAAAAGGTATAACTGATATAAGCAAGATAAAGTGAATGTACCAAAATATATGGTGAGACATTTTTAAAGGTAATATTTATCATGGTCTTACTAAGTCTAGCATACATGTCTTATCTGAATACTTTTTCATGTCGTGAACTCATCCTTAAGGGACTCAATGCGATAAATACTATTATTACTTTACCCCAGAAATAATGTCATGCAGCTATTACTTGGCTGAGCTGTAATTTGGAATCAGAACCATACTACACTGCCTCTGCACTATAAGCAACCTGCAGATAACATTTGTAAAAAAAATTTCTTTCATATAAAGGTGAGTAATAATCACACTAAATCTGTAGAAAAATATGAGAGAGGTAGAAGGTAAGGACAGAAAGGAAAACCACTGCAAGAATAGGAAGAACAATAGCATAAATGGCACATAAAGAGGATCTTCCCAAATTTTCTATGAATCAAAAAAGAAAAGTATCCTCCAGTACTAAAAACATTTAACAAAAGAATTATATACATAAAACAAGAGCTAAAAGTAGATATATGAGAGCTTGGGGAGAGAGACACTGAGAAAAGAAACACAATAAAAGATATGTAGCAGAGAAAAGAATAATTGCACAGAAATGAGAATTACATTAGAATAAAGGAAAATAGTTAATTCTGAAAGCATAGGTTATAGAAAAGAGTTTAAAAATCCATATAAACAATTGATTAAAGTGAAATGATAAAATATAGAGATAAAATTGAATATTGCACATGCAAAACTCATATACTTGAGGAAAAGAAATAATCGAGCAGAAATAGAGATATAATTTTTAAAATGTTCACAGAAATACAATGAGACATAAAAGATTGAAAAGGCACATCCTTGTGCCTTAGGAAAAATTAATGACAATAACCAGTAACAGTAACAATTATATCTTAGTAAAGATGCTAGATTCCAAATCTAGAAAAAGAAGTCCTGATTTCCAGGTTAAAGTGTTGAATGGCATATCAGCCCAGGTTTTTCATGAATTAGACATTTAAGGAGGATTCAATACCCAGAGACTGGGAGGAGGGAGGCAGCTGTTAGATTTGTGAGAGAAAATGAGGAGGGCGTCAGAAGAGACAGGGTGAGCCCTTAGCTGTGATACAGTTGTGATCCCTGTGAAGAAGAGAGGGAGGGAAAGATGGAAGGAAGGAGGAAGGCAAGGAGGAGAAAAGGGGGGGATGTGGAGGAAGGGAGGAAAAGTGGGAAAAAAGGAAGACAGGAAGGAAAGAATGGAGAGAGAGAGAAAAGAAGGAAGTCAGGTCTTAGACTGTAATGCACTTCTAAGAATATACAATAAGGCTGGCAGAGTCCTCCATCCAACTACATCTGTCAGAGAAAGCTCTCATCTCCCAGGAATGGGCCTGCCTTCGTATCTGCCATTGAGTGGGAGCATCTAAACCATGCCCTCCTCCCAGCAGTGTTAAGTTTCAGAGCATAACAGCTGGGACCTTCCATCAATTATATTCCCTGCAGCAGGACATCTGAGAAGTATGTCTTCATGGCTGTCACAGATGGAATTATGCCTTGACCTCCATTCCCTCTTGAAGCCTTACTAAGATGTTGGTAAAGAAATAGAAAGGCAACACAAAAGGAATAAGAGGAAAGGACAGTCTTATTGCAAACATTTGGGACTGGATAGCAGGTGGTAATTGGCATAGCCAACCAGAGAAAGCTGACCCTTCACCAGTCCATGTGAAAATTCCACAAGAAACACAATAATTGCTCTCAGGGTAACTCAGATATTGAAGGTAACAAATACCTCTGAAGACAAAAGTACAGGATGAGTTGAAAACACTGATTGTATTTAAACCCCACCTTCCCTTCCCTATCCTGAATATCCATGAGAGCTCTTCTCCTGAGCCATGGCAGGCGTCTGGAGACTCTGAACCAAATGGACTGTGGATCTGGGGACATCAGGAACACCCTGTGTGTGGGACTGATACAGCGTGCCTAAAGAGACAGGAAAACTACTCCAGCTTTCTCTTCTTGGGTCCTAGAATTCTGGCAACCATGTTTAATCCTTGCCTAATCTCAAAACACAACAGAGGAATTTCTCTCAGATGAAAGTGAAAAGGCTCCCAAAGAAAAGACCAAGTCTCTTACTAATTCTCCAATGAAGCTCACCCAGATTCTAAGCTCCATCAGTGTATTTAAAGAATATGAAACCAGCAATGGAATTGTTGGATAATATCATAGTGATATGTCTAATTTATTTTAGGAGCCTCTAAACTGTTCTCCATGACTGTGGTATTGTGCATCTGCACCAACAGCATAGGAGAATTCTCCTTTGTTTACTAACCAGCAAGGATAGCTTTGTTTTTTTGATAATGGTCACTCTAAGTGGAGTGAAATGACATCATTATGTTTTTGTTTTTTTTTTTTTTTTTGGTTTTTCTCCGGTACCGGGAACCAAACTCATGACATTCCGCTTGCCAGGCAGGCACTTTGCCGCTGAGCTAAATCCCCAGCCCCACATCATTATGTTTTTGATTTGCATTTCTTTAATGATATTGAACATATTTTCTTATACTTGCTCTAGAAGAAAAACATGAGACAGAGCTATGTATCAAAAGAGATATTTAAGGGAGTTGAAAGTTGCTGCCTTGGGGGTAACAAGAATTGGGAGTGGAGGTGGATAAGAAAAGCAGAAATTAATATTTAAGAAAAGAGAAAATAATTTGAGTATTCAGTCAAAATAAGTTATCCATAAGGAGAAACCTCACACGACCTCAAACCTCTCCACATCATCATTCAATCCAAAAAAGAACTGAAGCTGTGCTTATAAATTGTTTCAGAAAGTGGGCTCGTGCTCATGGAATTCCTTCTTACCATGTTTCTCACCATCCTGAAGCAGCTGGATTGATGAAAAGGTGAACTAGCTCTTTGGAGATGCAATTACAGTGCGAGCTGGGTGGCAAAACCATCCAGGGCTGAGGTAAGGTGTTCTTGAAGGCTGTATGTGCTCCTAATCAGCATCCATTATGTGGTACTGTTTCTCCCATAGGCAGGACTCAAGGGTCCAGGAATAAAGAGCTGGATGTGGAAATGATGCCATTTGTCATTATCCCTAGTGACAAGCTAGGAAAAACTTTCTTCCTGTTCCTGCAACCTTATGCTCTGCTGGCCTAGAAGTCTTAGTTCCAGAGAAGGGAAGGCTTATACTAGTATGTGGAACAAAGATTCCCTTAAACTGGAAGCTAAGACTTCCCCTTGGTCACTTTGGGTTCCTCACACCTCTGAGAAACAAGCAAAAAGGGGAGTTATCATATTGATGAGGATAATTAATCCAGCCTACTGAGGGGAACTTGGACTATTACTCCACAATAATAAGAAGAAACAATATATTTGGAAAAAAAAAAAAAGAAAATATTTGGAGTACAGGAGATCTCTTAGGATACTTCGTAGTATTACCATACCTTGTTGTTAAGGTAAATGGGAAACTAAGCCCAATACTGGCAGGATGACAAATGGCCCAGAACCTTCAGGAAGGAAGATATGGACAACCCTGCCATGTAAAGAACCAAGACCTGCTGAGGTGCTTGCTGAAGGCCAAGGAGATACTGAATGGCTGGTAGAAGAAGGTAATTATAAATACTAGCTATGGTCACATGACCAGTTATAGAAATGAGAATTATAATTGTTACAGGTATTTCTTTCCTATTTTGTTAAAATGTTTGTGCATACATGTACATATATTAAGCAGGTATTTTTGTTTTCTTTCTTTGTAACATAATGTTAATAGACAATATCTATCTTTAAATATTGTTAAATCTGTATTATAATGTTTAAATCCTAGAATTATAAAAAAATGAGCATTACCCAAAGAAAATCTTTGCTTTTTATTCTGGGGAGGAATTAATGGGTTTTTATCTTTATGCAAAAAAGTTGTATCATATTAGTCTCATAACTAGGAACTTGCTGTTTTATTTGGATTATGTAGATGTGTCTGTATGGATTATGTAGATGTGTCCGGTTGTCAAGCTGACAAGGGCTAGATTGTGATCTGTACTGTGGTAATTCAACTTGTTTTGAATACGAACCACTTAGTATATTAGTAAAGCTCTGGATGATCTGCGGATGATTGACATGTAGGCTGAAAACTGAGGAGGGAAGACTAACCCAGCATGTGGGTGGCACCTTGTAGCGTGGACAGAATAAAAAGGGAAAGAAGAAGGAAGTCTTCTCTTTTTTCCTAGGAGGAACTCTGGTCTTCATTGTTGCCTTTGAATATTCGTCTCCAAATCCTTCAGGCTTCCAGTACAGACTCTATAGCCCTCCAGCATAAAACCTTTGACTTTGTGACACAGATTTGTATAGGACTCTGCAGTGAGCTTCCAGACCTTCAACTTTTGATTACTACTGGATCGTCCAGCCCTCCTACATGCAAGCAGCCATTTTAGATTCTTCTATCTTTGATTCCCAGAGGACCATTGGAACACACCCCATTCTGATCCTGTAAGACTACCTAATAAGTCCCTTGTACAATTATATATGTATTTTATAATGATTCTGTTCCTTTAATGAGCCATAACTAATACATAAGTTAATTTCTCTGTAAGAAGAAACCTCATGTAACTTCAAATGTCTCCATATCATCATTCAGTACTAACAGGAAGTAGAGCCGAGATTATAAAATGTTTAAGGAAGAACCTGTGATCCAAAGGTTTATTCCCAATTCAACTGTTTTACAACTGTAAAGGTAAAAATAAAATGTTTGATACGTTTTTAATATATATAAACTCTAGTATTAAAACTTCCATGACCCCCTTGAAGAAGCCAAACTTTAGCCAATCAAATTATAAATGAAGACTTTATAAACAAGAGATTTCCAGAAAACAGGCAATCCATTTAGTTGGTAAAACTAAAGCAAATTGTGAGGATAATGGCCTGGAACAGAATATAAATGTTGGAAATGATGATAAAGTATAAATTAAATAACTAAAAATTGGAGAGAAGGATGAGAGAAGATGAAAGATAAATGTGCAGAATTTTGTGTTGGTTTGGGGGATATTGTGCAAGGGGAAACAATATAATACAGGACACCTATTTTATATGATTATTTATAATAGTCACCCAAAGAATCAGATACAAAAGAGTACAGGAAATCTGTCCACACACTAAATAGACCAGGAATCTAGCTGAAGGCCTGGATCCCACAGAAATGTCCGGCATGAGTCTGGCTGAAGACCCAGAGCTCATAACAATGCCTCCCAGTCGTCCAACTGGAGGCCCAGAGCCCATAACAATATCTCATGCAGGCCTGCTTCACGAATCTGCTCTGGGAAGGCCCAAAGGTCAGTGGCGGAATCTGGGAAATCTGCGGCAGCAGCATGAAGGATTTGTGCTAGCAGGCTGAGGGATCTGCACTGCAGCCAGGATGTGACACTCACAAGAAAGGTACCACAGCGATCCTCAGCAACAGTGAGATCCCAAGCTCCTCTGATGATCAAGATGGCTGAGTTCCCGTCAGGGAAGTCAGTGCAGCAAGCTTCTCCCAGAGACGGAGATGGATGGTGCACCATCTTCCCCTCCGGAGCCAGGAAGCGATGCTCAAAGTGAGGATCAGGGCTCCTGCAAAGTGAACAAAAGCCATTCTCAGTGCCAACGAGGTCCTGAGCTCCTTGCAAGATGAAAACAGCCAAGTTCATCAGGAAAGCCAGCATGACAAGCTCCTCCAAAACAACCAACAGCTCCTTACAGCTTCCCCCAGCTCCCAAAAGCCTCTCTCAGCTCCCAACAGCTTTTTTAGTTCCCAAAAGCCTCTCTTAGCCTTCTCCAGTTCTGCCTCTTATGCTGCTGGCAACAATCCCCAGGTGGGCCTCCCACACCCAGCACACACTTACTCAGTTCAGCTGGGGGTTATAAGCTGACCACCAGTTGTCAATTCACTGCACCATCTCTTATGACCAACTATTAAAAAATAAATGAATAGTGCTGATATAATTTTACTTCAAGGTGTAAAAACAAGAACACTAAGAAAAATAATGCAAATAACTAAAATAGGCAGTTGAGGGGTAAGGGAAAGGAAGGGGAGGGGAAATACTGTATGCTAATTTTCCACTACTCAGGGTAGCTTTAGCCGATTTCCTAAAAGTCATTCAGAAAAATGTCCATACAGCAAGCTGGCTTTTAACGAATCTGTTCGATGAATTAGCTTTGGGAAAAATACACTTTTGGTAAATTGGCCTGCTTCTGCTTTGCCACTTGAGTGGGCAGACATAGATACTCCCTAAAGAAATAGAATATTAAATACATATTAATAGTATTAATAGAATATTAAATAGATATATGTGTATTCAATGGCACATACTTTATATAAAACTATATGATTATAACCACTAAACCAAAAACATAAACTACCCAAACAAGCAATCAGAAATTTTATACATTCAAGCACACATGTAGGAAAATGAAATGGTAAAGAGTTTTCATTTAAAACAACAAAACAGAAAGCATAACAAAATATGGTAAAACTAAACCCAAATATAGCTTTCATATTGACAAGTACAAATGGGATGAAATCATCCCTTTAAAAAAAATTGATCAAATTAACAAACCTAACCTTTGAATCCTGAATATGAGGCACTTTGAAGGAGAATTTACTAATTTTCAGCAGTTTACTTAATTTCTCCATGCCTCAGATTTTTGTTGTTGTGTTTTTGTTTGTTTGTAGTACCTGGGATTGAACCCAGGGCCTTCACACTGAGCTACATTCCCAGCCCTTTAAATTTGTGTATGTATGTACATCTGAACATATATACATATGTACGTATGTATTTGAGACAAGCCTCATAAATTATTTCAGGAAGTTTTCATAAACCTGGTTGCCCAGCTTGGTCTCAAATTTACAATTCTCCTTCCTCAGCCTCCAGATTGCTGGGATTGTAGGTATGAACTATAATGCCCAGCTCATTTCTTTCTGAATAAAATTGTGAGTTTTTAAAAATAAACTGGCCTAAAATTATTCTAAAATCTGAAAAAAGTGAAGATTTTATTAGCCAAGTATGTAGCAGCTTACTACAATGATACTATACCAAGACACAATATTTGGAAATCCATAAATATAATTCATATTTCAAAAGGGTAAAGATACTTTTGTTCAATCCATAAATGCTATAAAATTACATTACTGTATACAACAAACTTTTTTTCTTTTTCTTTTTGGTTTTCATGAGACAGATTCTCATGATGCAGTTGAGGTTGGCCTTGAACTCACTGTGTAGCCCAGGCTGACCTTGAACTTGTAGAGATCCTTCTGCTCTTACCCCCCAAATTCTGGGATTACAGGCATGCATCACCATGCCTGGCTAACATTTCTTATTACAAACTGTTAATAAAGCAGTAGATGACTCTTTCTTTCAGATAAAAATAAATGTATATATGTTGAACAGGAAGATGTCATTTTATGGGGCTATACTAAAAACATTTCCACTAATGTATAAAAGAAGTACTGTATGACTACTATTATTTTACATTTCTCAGTATTATCCAATATAATTAGAAAGAGAAACACAGGAAACGGTAAAATGTAATTGTCTGAAGGACTGAATTGCTTTCCAGTAAAAAACTAAGAATGAACTGAAGCGTGTTGTGTGAAAGGGTACGGTGGGGTTGATGAGAACAGGCTTTGCGTATACCTCACAATATCAGGAGGGAAATCTCCACTGTACACCACAGCAGAACAGCTAAGGGACTGCAATAAACTTAACAAATTTGCAAAATCTATATGAATAAGACTTTTAAAACACTACTAAATGGCAAAAAAAAAAAAAGACCTGTACCACAGAAAGGGCATGCCATGATTTTGGCTAAGAAGAGTCAACATCAGAAAAATTTCATTTCTTCCAGAGTTTTATCTATAAATTTTTCAAAATGCCAATAAATACACTAAGAGGATTTATTTTTTATTTAGACAGCCCGGGACAGACAATAAGCAAGAGTAACCAGGTTAATCTTGGGCAACAAGAGTATTGAGCAGGGATTAAAACTACTAACTATTAAAATAGAATGTTAAAGTGGTGTGGCACTAACACCGGCATACGGTCAACTCAGTGGAAAAAAACAAGAAGCCCAGAAATAGATCCAAATATAGAAATTCAGTAAATGACAAAGGTGCCTTTTCAAGTCAGTAAGGGAAAGTGGAAGGGCAATTATAGTAAACGGAATGATGGCCCCAAAGATAGCCAGCTCCTAACACCTGGAACCTATAAATATCCTCTTAAATGTCAGAAACGATTTTGCAGGTGTTATTTTTAAATTGGTTTATTGTGGTAAGATATATACAATGTAAAGTTACTATGTTAGCCATTGTTAAGTGTGTAGTTCAGAGGCATTAAGAATATTCACACTGGTGCGTAACTGTCACCACCATCCATTTCCAGAACTTCTTACCTTCAGGTCTCACTGGGCTCTAACCAAGGTGTCAGCAAAACTACATTCCCAGTGGCTTTAGCAGAGAATCCCTCTCCTTGCTTTTTCCAGCTTCTAAAGCTACCATACATTCCTTGCATTCCTTGGCCTGTGGCCCCTTCTTCTATCTTTCTTCCAAGCAGTAAAACCTGTTTCTGACTTCTGGCTTCCAAGACTGTTAGGGAATAAGTTTGTGCTATTTTAAACCACCAATAGCCATTTGTTACCACAGCCACAGATACAGTAGCTATCTGAAAATGAAATTACATTTGTCCTCCTCCTTGCACCAAAATATGTTCCAGACAAGTGAAACATCACAATGTCTTAGAAGAAAAACATGGGGGAAATTTCTAAACCATCATAGAGTGGGGAAGTATGACAAAATCCAGAAACCCAGTCAGGTGTGGTGGCCCACACCTCTAATCCCACCACTCAGGAAGCTGAGGAAGGAAGTTTGCCATGAGTTTGAGGCCAGCTTAGGCTACACAGTGAGTTCAAGGCCAACCTGAACTACATAGTGACATCCTGTCTCAAAAGAAAAAAAAACATCCAGAAGCTCCAAAAGAAAACTGATAACTCAACTTCATAAATATTTTTTTTAATCTGCATAGGAAAAATTCAAACAAGTCAAATGATAAACCCTATCCTGGGGAAAATATTTTCTACTTATACATAACAGAAACATTTCTAATATATAAAGCCCTCCTACCAGTCAAAAAGAGAACTCCCTTCTGTGAAGATATGTTTTCTTAAAAATGGACAATGATACAGAGGATCTGGATAGCAAGGGATAGCAGAGAAAATGCAAGTGGCTTCCAACATATGAAATGGTGCTCTGACATAGCTCAGCACTTCTATGCACAAATAGGATACACTTTTGAGTATGTGCCATCATTGCTTGCAAAAATAATGAAAGACTTAAAAAAGATTGAAAATAGCATAAATGTCAATTGACTGGAGCTGTAGTTGGCAGAATCATGACTTCCTCACAACCAAAAAAGTCTACGTCCTTCCTAATCCAGAAACTATGAATATGTTTTGTTACACAGCAAGGAGGAGTTAAGCCTGCAAATGGAATTAAGGTTGCTGATCAGCTGATCTTGAGATGGAGAGATTATTCTGGAAAGTCCAGGTGGGACCAGTGTAATCACAAAGGTTCTTAAAATGAAGAGAGTTGCCGAGGTTGGAGTGATGGAGTGTGTGCAAGATACTCTCAGCCACTGTTGGCTTGGAAGATGAAAGGGAATCGGCAACCAAGAGGTGCCGGTGATCCCAAGAAGGTGGGATAAAAAAAAAAAAGAAGGTGGGATAGACTAGAAAACAAATTTTCTTAGAGAGGCTTCAGAAAGGAATGCAGCCTTTACAGCATGCTGATTTTAGCCTAATGAGACCCATTTCTGATTTCTGACCTGCAGGTGTATGCTGTGATAAAGTTCATCATGATACGAAATGTTTTGTTAATTTGTCACAGCAGCAATGGACACCAATGCCAGCCCTAATTAAATAAATCTTACTAATCCACATGATGGAATGTCACACAACTATTACAGAAGAACGAAGCCATGTTCTATGTACTAGCATGGAATATACATTAAGTGAAAAGCAGCAAATGGGACAACGCATATAATATGCCACCTATTGTGAAGATTCGGACAAGAAATTGATCAGAGTAGTTACTTCCAGGCATAGAAACAGGAAGCTAGGATGCTGAAGTGGCAGACACAAAAGCACTTTTCACTTCATAGCCTTTTATTTTATTTTATTTTATTTTATTTTATTTTATTTTATTTTATTTACTGTTTGGTACCAGGAATTGAACTCAAGGCCTCGCGCTTGCCAGGCAGGTCCTGGGATGCTGAGCTACATCCCTGGCCCTCCATAGCCTTTTATAACATAAAAATAAATAATATGTATTTTACTTCAAAACAATGAGATAGCTTCTTCTTTCTCAAGGAAGCTAACTGTTTTTGACCTTCCAAAATAGGTCAGGCTTTTGTGTGAAACATTTTGAAGTCTCTCTGTACTTCTCTTTCAGAGCTATGCGATATTATAACCATAACCTCATAATTTACAACCAGATACTACTGGAAAACAAGACAATTGTTGACCCACAAAAATTTGACTAATGTCTTGCTTATCCACTAGACTAAGTTTTATGAGGGCAGGGTCTATATTTGCCTTTTAACTAGTACCTGCTATGGTGTGTTGCACTTAACACAACTTTAATTTATTGAATGAATAGATGGTGTTATAATTTGGATTTTAACTGTTCCTAAATGCTCATGTGTGGCTTGGAAGGGGCTTAGTCCCTCACCTTGGTGCTGTTGGGAAGCAGTAGAAGCTGTAAGAGGTAGGCCTAGTGGAAGATCTTCTGGTAATGGGGCCTTGCCTTTGAAGGGGATTGTGGGACCATGATCCCTTCCTGAGGTAAACAGCTCCTGACATGATGTGCTGCCTCACCACAGCCTAAAAGCAACGGGCTCAGTCAGGCACTAAAACTCCAAAAGCACAAGCCAAGGATGTAGTTTTTGGGTAAAGCACTTGCCTTGTACTGTATATGTCAGGATTGGGTTTGACCCCACTGACACACAAAACCAAACCAAAACATGAGCCAAGATAAACCTGTCTCTTTAGAGATTGAATAGCTCAGTAACTCAAAGTTGACTACCACAGGTAGATTAATTAATGATTGGGACCAAGAGTCCCAGAATCACTGAAGTAAAAAAGAACACAAAAGTTTCACAGTATACCTTGTGATTTCTAAAAATAAATAACTAACTCTAAATTGCAAAACATGAGCAAAAAGATAAAAACAAAAGAATATTCTTCAGACACGTAAATGTCTAGCTATAAATAACTATCCTGCTACCACTGAACTCTATTAAATCATAGCTAAATGTAGTTCTCCAGCTTTCTTTATCCAGAGAAAAAAGTTTCAACTATTTTTCAACTCATGGTGTTAAGATCCCTGGACCGTGTTCACAGATTGAAGCCATTTAACACAGACTTTGCCTTTGCACAGCTGTCCCCGGCTTCAGCTGTCAGCTAAGGGCCTCCGACTCGCGGGCTTCCTCGTTTGCTCTCTGACTCTCGCTGTTCACTGGGTGTGCTTCTTGCAGTGTCTGCTTCCTGCTGCAACTCTCAGCTTTTTCTCTTTTCAAAGTCAGAGCACAGAAAATGAAAGAGGGGGAGAAAAAGGAATTTTCCCCCGGTCCTGGTGACCTCATCACTGGCTGCAATCAGAAAAACTGTCCCAGGTAAACCATCATTCAGAGAGAATGATGTTTGTTTACCAAAGTCTTTTTTTCCTTCTCCTGGACATCTAAGCTGATCTGTTTCCCAAGCTCCTTTGCTGGTAGATGGATCCCTATGATTGCATTCTGGCCAATGGATACAGAGCCAGGGGTGCTCCAGGATGGGGGTGGGGGGTGGGAGGCCCTGAGTTGTCATGAGGAGGAAAGCCACCCCGGAGGTGGCCCAACTACGCGCACCTGCGTTAGATGTTTTCTGGTCAAAAAATTATTTTTATTGTTCCAAGCCGCAGAAATGTTAGCGCCTTTGTTAACATTCAGAAACTGGCACCTTGAGGTTGAGCGCTAAGTGGTGAGATGATGAGGCCAGTGGCTGGAATGACGGATGCTATGCTATGAAATCTTGTCGACTGTTATAACTTGAAAGCAGACCACGTACTTAGCAAACTGCAGCTCTAGAGCAAGTGGTCAGAAATCATTAGAGTGCTACTGTGTGCTGGCCGCCCTAAGCTGTCTTTGATAATGTTTTGTGTTTTGATTTTAATTTTATTTTTCCGAGTACATGTTTGCAGTACGTAATGATTACCTTCATGTGCATAACACATCTTCATTCTTTTTGAAATGAACTCAGGAAAGAATTGGGTAAGTTGTAAGCCGAAATGAAAGGGGATAGAGTCAGGAAACGGGACAGAAATGATGGGAAAGCTGATAACTTTTATTCCCAAATAGTAAGAGATAAGGCTTTGTGTAATAAAAAGCCAGTAATACTCCTCAGTTAAACAAAAGACGGAGCCCTGGGGCCAAGATCAGATTAGGAATCTGGCTTCTTCATTTACGATTTTAGATGGACAGAGGGTAAAGACTATTAAATTCGTAGAACAAGGCCTAGGAGGAGGAAACAAGGAAATAAAGCAATTTGAAAATTATATGTAAGTAAGAACTTTGTTGTGGTTAGCGTACAAGGAACTGGCTAGATGCTTATTAAGTTTTTAAAGGAATTTTATCACCAAAGATATCAAAACCATCCTAAAAATATCTTGGAACTGTAAAACCTTTGAGCCTCAAACTCAATCCAACAGGAAGCATTCTTTAAAGCCATGAAAGCTTTAAGAAGTAATACTGTACTCCTGAGTAACCACTGCAGATGTGGACGGAAGTGAGGGACAGGACCGGCCCCTCCAGAGCGTACACAGGGAGAACGATATTTAAGCAAGCTCCCAAGTAAGAGCTGAATGGGAGCCTAAGAGTTTTCTGAGGGTCTCTACAGTAGGTTTTTATAAATTTATGAACCAACAGCTTTGTGTAGTACATTTTTATCCTTTCCAAATAGAACTTCGTGTTGTGGATATGCTGTCCCTGATCCCTAATTGCTTGTTATACAGGGGAGAAGAAGAGGGACAAGTAATTTGTATTTTTACAACCATGGGGAACTACATCTGGACCTGACAGGGGGAACTTATCTCACCAGGGGATGCTGAGCCTTGAGGCGGCTACAAGTACCAGTTGGGCTTTAGGGTTCTCTTGTAGGGGGAGGTTGTGTGTTCCGCTGTAGGAGGAAGTAAGTGAGAACAAATTGCTCTGATCTTAATTGAGCATCTGCTCATCTTCTACCCCCTTGTTTTGCTCCATCATTTGTGCTCAGGGAAGGAACCATGGCGGGAAAGTCTGACTGCCTTGGGCTTAAATCTTGACTCCATTTATTAGCTGTATGATTTTGTAAAGGCTACTTTTCTGTCTATTGAAAAAGGAGACTTCTCCCCATGCCTTGCTCCATTGCACTTAATCTAAGACTTAATATTTTCTTGCTCCTACTTCTCTTACAAACTGCAGTAGCCTGAATTTGATTTGCTCACCATGAGCCATAGATGGTCTTGGTAGTCAAGACCTACCTGCTCCTTGTGAACTTGTAAGCTCCCAGAGGTACTCTGGACCCTGTCTGCTAACCTGAATCTGGGGCATTTATTTTTCTGCACCAGCTAATCCAAAACCCCAAATTGAGATTTGAGGAGGTTATTTTATTCCTTTTATTCTGTTGACCTCCAGATTGCTAATTTTTTTCTTCTTCCCATCTCCACTGCCGTGATTTTTGTCTAACCACCTTCATCTCTCGCTTGACCTTCCACAAACTTCTTTCCCACGTCCTTAAGTTTTCCCATACATCGCATTTGGCATCTCGGATGGTGCCATGTATTTTCTTTGATTTCAACCTTTGCATTCTTTCCTTTGGCTCTTAGAATAAAGTCCACACCTCCCAGCATGGCCTTCAGCTCCCTTCTGGTACTAGCAGCTCATGCTTATAGGAGTGATGCACACTACATATGTCAGGAATTTTTTTCATATTCTTGAAAATGTAATGCACTTGAAAAAACTGATTTTAAAATTTTATTTTTTTAACTTTACAAGAAATATAGAACTGTTAGAAATATGTGTGCAAAAATAAAAATATATGTTTAACTAAAATACCCAAGAAGAAAAACCACTGTTACCATGTCAGTGCATAGCCTTTCATATTTCTACCAAGCAGATGTATATAGTTCTAAAAATTAGGTTGATAATGTTTGTACATTTAATGTTATAAAAGTACAGTGCCATTTTTAATGACCATCTGATATTCCATCCTATGGATATACCAAATTCTCTACAGTTGGACATTTGTCTTATTTCTACTAGTTCTTATTTGTGCTACTACTATCATAAACTGAAAAATTATCTAGAAATACATATATTTCTTCCCAATTTACTTAACTGTCTCTTTTAGATAAATTCCTAGAACCTAGAATTTCTGTGTCAAGGAGAATGTATGTTTTTAGGATTTTGCTACATATTGTCTAATCTGTCTCCTAAAAGTTGTTTAAAAATGAAACAATCTTAGGTAGAGATATGTGAAACTAACATCTAAACCTCTGGTCATTTTTTCTAAACTTATACACTGAAAGTAAATCCCCAACTTACGAACGAGTTCTGTGCCAGGCAAATGTTCGTAAATCATAAATCCAACAAAGTGAGTCTTCACACCTTTGACAGATGTACAGTGTATACTGCTTTCGCTTCCTAGCTGTCCCCTGTACCTCGCCACTGCTTTTCCTCCTGCTCCCCGACATCCCGGTCTCCATTTGAACACTGCACTGCTGCACATGGTCGCAATGTACGGGAAGCACACAGCAGCGCAGCTCTGACAGTGTCTGGCGGACACATGAGCTACTTTTGCAAATTATCTGTGTCCACGACTGTTCGTATTGCGGGGTCTGTTTGTTATCTGTGAAAGTTCGCAGCTTGAATGTTTGTAAATCGGGGACTTAATTTGGTTTTCCTCAAAGTGTGTTTTCTTAGGACTGACAGCATGCTTGTGCCCAGGTGGAACACCGAGGGACCCAGTAGAGGAAGAGTCCCTCTCCTGTCCTTCTTCCAGCTTTCTGGCTAGGAGTGGCCCACACTTAGACAGTGCCCAGCTGCCGCTAACATCGCTAGGACCCTTGCCAAGTGCTGGCTAGGTTACGTTTCGTCAGCTATATTCTTGAGCACTATGAAATCAAAGCAGGGCTACCAGCTTGCCCCCACATTAACCTAAGAAGTGAAATCACCAAAGCATAGACTCTAGAGCAGAAAGAAAGCTCAAGAGACTCCTTAGCTCAGTCTCGCAGACTCTGGGCAGATGAGATACACCATACTATGCAAGAGAAAATCTAGGCTGCTTTGGGCAGGGACTTATGGGTCCCCTACTTATTGTGTTAAGATAAAATAGAAAACACTGTACACAGAAGACAAATTGAAGTTAAAATATAATGTTTGTCAAGGAACAGCCCCTAGACTAGTAACCCCATCTATATAAGACTTTTTCTGGGGGCTGGGGATCTAGCTCAGCGGCAAAGCGTCTGCCTGGCAAGCGCAAGGTCGTGAGTTCGGTTCCCCGTAACGGAGAAAAACCAAAAAAAAAAAAAAAAAAGAGTTTTTCTGTTCACCTTTTTTGTCTCTAGCTCCATTATTTTTTCCCTATAAACTAGGATAGCAATCTCTATGGATTTATTTATTTTAAGATGCCCTGCCTATCACCAACATGTAATAACAGTAATAATAATAATAACAATTATAAATTTTTCTGTCTTCATTTTAGATTAATTTTGCTGTCAGGCATGGTGGCACACACCTGTTAATCTCAGCACTGGGGAGGCTGAGGCAGGAGGATCGCTGCAAGTTTGAGGCCAACCTGGGCTGCAAAGTGAATTCAAGGCCAGCCTGAACTGCATATTGAAACCCTATTTCAAAAAGACAAAACTTTTTTTTTAGATTAATTTTATCTATGGAGAGAATCTTTAAGGAACAAGGAAAAGTCCACAGCAACACCATTTTAACACATATACTACCACTTAAAACAACCACTTTTAGCATTTTGGTCATTTTGGGGTGCATTTCCAAAAGAATTGCTTTCAATTATAATACATCTCTGTAGCATTCTGGGCTTTTTCCTTTAATATTATTTCATAACAATTTATATAAATCTATAGAACTGTTTTTAATGACTGCAAAATAATGCAGTCACACACTACATACTATAATTTATTTAACCTTTCCAAATTTTTTAATTAAACAACAATATGGGAACTATTTCCATGGGTTGAACATCTTTCATAGTTAGGTTTTTTTGTTCATTTGTTTTGGTTTTGTTTGAGTTTTTTTTTTTTTTTTAACACAGGGTCTTATTATGTAGCCTAGCCTGGCTTCAAACTCAAGACACTCCTGCCTCAGCCTCCTGAGTGAATTTTCCATAGTTTGGATTATTTTAAAAAGATAGAAATGAAATTTCTTGTTCAATGCATACTAATGGTTAAATATACAATGAAGTTAATTGTTTCACCACAGAGTAGGGATTGTGTAGTAGATAGTGCATAGTTTTCTATCACCAGCACAAATAGCTGAAATAATCAACTGATAAAGAGAAAGGATTTATTTTGGCTCACAGTTTTGGAGACTCCAATTCATGGTGAGTTGGCCCTGTTGTTCTGGGCCTGCGGCAAGGCAGCCCATCATGGTGGAAGTGTCTGACAGAGGAAACCACTCAGTTCATGGCTGGAAACAAATGAGAGGAAGAAGACAGAGCGATGGCTTTATGATCCCTTCAGGGACAAGCTCCCAGTGACCTAAAGGTCTCCCCCAGGGCCCACCTTTTAAAGGCTGCACCATCTCACACTGGCGCTGGTCTGAAAATCAATAGATGGGTGTTTGGGGAACAGTAAGATCCACCCTATCACAGGCAGTAAGGCACAGCAGTATAGTGGGACTGTGAAACTGTACAAGGAGAGAACTGAATAAACCGAGTGACACTTGTCATTTGTAAGCAGGTCTAGTCACAGATCTTCTCTCAATTGTCGGAGCCTCAAGAGCCAGCTGCCCGTGCTGTCACTGGCATGAGGAAGAACTGAGCTGTTCCTTCTGCATCCTTTTTAGGTTACGTGGCACACATACCACAGTGCCTGGCAGTGAGTAAGTGATTACTAACGCACCGAGTAAGAAGACTCTGATGTCCCTCAAAGCCTCATGTGACCCTAGGTGCAGTTTTTCAGAGGTGGCTGGATCTAGAGTGTGTGATGCTGGGATCGAGGGTGTGTGATTATTAAATTAGTACACTGATTGCTTTGGCATAGTTCCAGGGAGGATTAAGGGTACCTAAGGGCAGGTAGCCTGGATAATCTATAAGGGACAGAAAGAGGGTTTCCGCTTGTTGCTTGCCGCTTGTCTTGTTGCTGTGGCTTGATGCTTACTGCTTTGCTATGTTGCTTTCTGCCTTCTGCCTGCCATGAATTGTTTCTCCTCTGTCATTTTCTTCTGCCATGGCACCCTGCCTTGGAGACAGCTAACTATGTAGAAATCTCTACAAACAGTGAGTCAACTGCTTGACTCAGGTATTTTGTTTCAGCAATGAGAAAAGTAACTAAGACAATGGGTGAATAAAAAGCATGAGTGTGGGCTCTGAACCTGAGCTGAAGGGGTTCCAATCCTTTTCCCGCCACTTACTAGCCACAGTGCTTGCTAAACAGTTAAATGCTGTGGGACACAATAAAGACTGGGTTCTGGATAATTTCCAGAAGTCAGTGACAAATCCTCTTGTAGTTTTCTTATGTGAACCTTACATTAAGCTCTCAAGTATAAAAGCAATGGCCCAAACACATCTCAACATGAAATCTAAAGGTAGTAAGATGATACAATGAGATTCTTTGAGGGAGGGAACCGCTATTTGATAGGATGATCTTTAAAAATCAACTTTTGTTTCATACTATTATTGCCAACTCTTACAATTTCTGAACTGTTAAATGCCGAAAAACTTAATGACCTCATCTACTGAAGGATGCAGTAGGACTCTTGGAATAGACACCACACTTGGTTTTTGATAAGATTAGTTACCTTGGCTGGGTAAATAACTGCTGACCTGTGGTACTTCTGTGTTTCTAATATTTCTATAGTATCAGCACTTAGGGGCACCTAACAGGTGTAGCAAGCAAAGGTGACATCTTTGGGCCAGCTGCATTTCAATCAGGTGAGTTTTTAATGGGGTGTGTTGGAGTGCAGGCATAAGAAACAACAAATGACAAGTTACTTCTGGATTCCAAGGTGATTATATGATGAGGTAATGAAGTGGGGCTCTGAGTGTTAGTTCAATCTACTCTAAGCAAGATTCTCTACAGGAAGAAATCCTACAGATTTTCTTTTCTTCAACCAGGAAATCTCCAGTTTTGCATGGAAAAAAAGTAATTATAGGACCAAATATGAGGTGGACTCTAGGTAGGAATAAAGTAAAATGAACATAGATATTGGACTCCAAGGAGTTTAGTCAACCTGATGATCTCTTGGTGGCTGCTGGTGCCCCTTGCCCCTCGCACAGTTGTGTAGATGAAGGATGAAGAAGAAGGGAGGTTTAGAAGTGTGGGCATAGGAGTCACCTTTAAAGCACAAAGAGACAGCATCCCCAGGTCTCGTGGAAATAAGGATTTTCTTTCTACCTAAAAACTCGTTTTCTCTGCTGGATCAGGGAGCGTGCCTCATCTTACACACCTGCCTCTTCTTATAAGGCAGTGTTTTGGTTACTTTTCTCTCCTTGCTGGGACAAAATAACCAACACCCAAAATTAAGGAAAGAAAGGTTTACTTAGCTCACAGTTTGTGGAGGTTTTAGTCCATACTCAGCTGGCTCCAAGGCAAAGTGGTACATGGCAGAGGGCAACAGTTCATCGTGGCGGAAAACAGCAAAAGCAACAAGAGCAAAAAGGAGGAGTGGCAGAGAGCAAGGCCCTTTCCCTCCCTTCTACTGTGTGCAAACTATCCTCCCCAGGGTGAATAACCCCAACACTGGACCATGGATCAAAAAAACTCTAGAAGCCTTTCCCATGACTCCATGAGGCTTTGCGGGGGGCATCCAGACACAAACCATAGCAGGCAGAAACATGAGGTGAATGCATGGGGCATTCTCCTCCTTCCTAACCATCAAGCCTCCATCCCTCTCCTTCTACCTGGCTTTTGCTAAAACATGAAGAAAGATGAGCAGAACCAGGAGGACAAGTGCACAAATATATATAATGAAAATACATTTCATGACATATCCCATAGATAATATAATGAAAAATCATATATAATATGAAAGAATATGAAGAACAGATATGACACATATCATCTCTACTATGAAGAAATGTACGTATGTGTGTGCGAATATCAGTAGGTGTTTGTGTGTATGTATGACAGAGCCAGGGAATTGCTCCAAGGAATTTGTTGCGTGACTGTGGAGGGACTGACAACCTGAAATTCCACAGGAAGCTGCCGGCCTAGAAATTCTTTGGCAGGAGTTGACGTTGAAGTCTTAAAGCAGAATTTCTGAGGAACTTTGGTTTTGCTCTTAAGACCTTCGAGTGTCTCAGAACTAGGCTGAATCATCACCGGATAACTCTGGCCTTCCTACACTGTCCTGCGAACAGGCCTTCCTGCTGCTGAGCTCAGCCTTGTTATCACTGTATCATTCTGCTTTGTTTCCTCTCCCATAGGTATCATTCTCTGATGATATATTTTTATTTGGTTTTAACTCAGTTTTTGCCTATTTCTTCACAGAGGAAGAAAGAAGTTCTTTGAAAACCGACACTTTCTCTGCCTTGCTTGCCTTTCGGTTCCTAGCACTAGGGCCTGGGTTGTAGTTGCTGTCTAAATAAGCATTTGTTTTTGGTAGTAAATGTATAAACAATAAATAGTTTAATTTACTGAGCAAATAAAGAATAAATAAAAAAATAATAAACTGGTAAAGTTTTTGGGGTGGAAAATCAGAGGATGAAAATATCTGACTCATATAGATATATATTCCATAGTTTTTTTTCTTTATCCCCTACCAAAATTCCGGTTTTCTTTTTTGTTCTTTTTTTTTTTTTTT
>NW_004955428.1:1312382-1356319 GCF_000276665.1 Chinchilla lanigera
AATTGAAAGCGTGAAGCTCATTTAATTAGTGAATATTGGATTATTGAAGTCTTCAAGTGGTGTGACTAACTGAAGGTTGTCAGCCACCTCACTCTTGTCCTAAATTATGGGGACCTGGGGCTTTCCAAGCCATCTTTATTCCCCTGTACATATAGATTACATTCACTCAATTCCTTGGATCCAGATCTCTTTCCTCAGATTGCTCCCTTAGTGGACTTTTCCTCAGACCTCAGTGTGCCAAAGGATCACCTTGAAGACTATTAAAATGGCAGACTCCAAGCCTTCTTGCTGAATATTCTGGATCAGCATATTTGGGTGTCTCTAGGTATATATTTTTTTTAACAAACATTCACTCTAGGTGGCTCATCCTTTGAGAAACACAGTTTTAGAGCAATAGACAAATACACTCTCTTTTTTTGGTCCTTTTGAGACAGGGTCTCTCTATGCAGCTCACGCTGGCTTTGAACTCACTTTGTAGCCCAGGATGGTCTTGAACTTACAACAATCCTCCTGCCTCAGCCTCCTGAGTGCTGGGATTATAGATGTACACCACCATTCCTGGCTGACAGATACATTCTTGAGACCCAATCAAGGAACACTATCTCTAAACCCAGTTTTGCTGAGACTTTCCTCAGAAATAGAGTGGGATCAAAGAAATACCCCAGATTTCCTCCTTTCTCCTGGTGGACCAAGGATGCTGAGAAATAACTGAAAAGGTTCAACTTGTAGCTGAGACACAATGGGTAAAATCCAGATCAATGTTCTAATACTTCTTCTAACAGCAATGTTCTACTTTGTTTAGGAATGAAGAGTGGCCTACACAACGGATGTTGCTTGTTTCATTCATGTTCATTTGGTGCTTTTGGCAGAGCCAAAATGAATGGTTTACCCATCAGTGCTGTGAGCACCTGCTAACATAAAACCAGAGGAGAGCAGACCTTTCTACGAGGAGATGGAGAGACCAATGTCATGTTTCCATACCCTGTCCCTGTACCACCATTCGCCAACCATACCTGCAGGCTGCATTCAAGCACTTGTTTGCACAAGGAACTGCCTAGGTAGACACTTGACTTCTGGATCTCAGGAGGCTCACCACGGAGCTAGGCATAGACTACAGACACAAAAGATACCAGCATGTTCATATTTAGAAGAGAAAGACAGCGAAAAAGCTTTTACTCCCTTCCAAGGTAACATCTGGGAAGATCTTCAATGTGGAGGAAGGACATTCTTTGATTAGAAAGCACTGAGGACACACAATGATTTATTTATTCTTGCAAAAATGAACCGAAACCTTTCACCTGAAGATAAGAGTGTATTTGAATTGCAGGAGATCCCTATTTTTTACTCTTGGCATGCATTGTAAAAATTAATGGGAAGTAAGGACTGCGATTGTAGTGGATTGGTAACTGGTAGTCAACTTATAACCCCCAACTGAACTGAGTAAGCATGGTGCTGGGTGTGGAAGGCCCACCTGAGGACTGTTGCCAGCAGCCTAAGAGGCAGAATTGCAAAAGGATAATGCTTTGCTAAAACGTTTGGTATCCGCCCAATAAAAGGTGACTGAGATTGGTAATCGGGGCTGCAGTCCAAGAGGCTGTAAGCCCCCTGATCCCAGGCTTTTGCCTCTCTTGTTTTTCTTGTCTCCCTTACTTTACTTTTCATCCACAGGCACCAGGTTCTCGGGACCTGTCACCCTGAATAGAACGACACTTCAATGCAATAGCTCATGGTAATGGTGAGCCATGATTGCAGCAGATGTCATAGTACAAATCAGAAGAAACCAGCCTTATTTTTGTCCTTTTTAGACTTACTAGAATTTGGGTTGAATTACTCTTTACTAATTTCAATATGTTGAAAATCTGTGTTTGTTTAAACTTTTAGGAGTCTCACCTTGGAAGGAAAATACAATGTTTGTATGTAAGTATTATATAAGGGTTATGGATAGGGTTAGGGTTAGGGTTAGGGTTAGGGTTAGGGTTAGGGTTAGGGCTATATTCATGAAAAATATAGACCCAGACTTGTGAATTCCCATTTGGTTTAATTAATGACAGTGCTTCATATTTCAATCATAAGTGTGTCATTTTGAGACAGTGGACTTTAGAAATAAAAACATGTGTTTTGCTCATATTTTCCCAAATTGGTAATTGAGGGAAGAAAATCAACTCATACTGGCAAGTGGGCACTTTGATATTTAGTATAAAATTGCATGAGTAAGTTATATAATTCCTAACACATGCATCTTTAGCTAGCAAAGGAAAATTGGGTAGAATATTTCTGAGTTCTTTGATGAAAAGTGGAGAGGACACACTTAGAGTGTTCCCTCAGTAACACAGTGGCTCCCGGGACCCACAGCTGCTCATGACAACATGTGCAGGGAACACTGAGAACGTTATTATTCTTAATAATGAAAAGACTCATCCTTTCTCAGGTGCCACGAAGTAGTTAAATGTTTTGAACAAATTCCAAGTCTTTGGTCAGCCCTCTTGCTCTCCTTGTGGATGTTCTTTTAGCAGCTATGGAAAAAAGAAAAAAAAAAAAAAAGGCACGCAATCCACGGGGACTAGATGAGCCCTCCAGGAAGAAGGGAGTGAACATACCAACAGTTCCTTGGTTAGGTGTGGAGGCAGCTGCCAAGCTTCAAATGCATAAATAAAGGCAAAGTTAAAGATCAAGAACGCAGATAGCACTGTGTCATATTTTCCCTAACTGCATTTGATATCTCTTATCTTCCTCAACATGATCTCATTGCTTTTTAAAAAAATATGTGAAATTGTCTCAATCTTTACAGATTACTCTAGAGCAGGTCCCAGTTTCTGTTTTTCACATTCATGAAGGAAATAATTTCATTCTTCATCCAGTCTTCAAGCATAAAACCTGGGACTACAGGACTCCTAAGAGTGAGAGTGTGGTGTTTCCATCACCAAAACAAAGCCTGGCAAGGTGCAGTTTGTTCAGTGGTTTTAGAAAGGTGGTGTGATCAAAAAATATGGTAAAAACTTAATTTTTAAAAAAAATATTTATTTTAATTTTAGTAAAAGATATTTCCATTGATTTTACTCAAAATGTTCCACTTCATTTTGAACACACTATCCCCTTATTCTTGCCACTTATTGAAGCAGTTCTGGAAGTCCTCTTTCAGAAATGTCTTCAGTTGCGTTATCACAGCTACCTCAATGTCCTGAATCCATTCTAAAAATGTATCATTTATGGCCATTTGACTAGAGGAGAGCCAGAAGGTTCATGGTGCCGGACTGTGTATACTGTACAGTGGGTCAGGACACACCACAATGTTTCACGGGCCTGCCTCTCTGTTGGATGGCACTCAGCAGCAGCATTCACTGCATTGCTGATCACACCTCATAAAGACACTTGTGAAAGAGGACATGCAGAACTGCTTCAGAAAGTGGCAAGAATGATGGGATAAGTGTACCTGAAGTGAGGGTGGGTCCTCTGAGGGGGATTCATGGTAACATGCTTTTTTACTGTACTGTCTTTTAAAAATGTAAACATTCTCCACACATTTTGATCACCTTGCTTTATTTTTACATATAGGCTGTGATACAATACTGGGAAATCTCTTTCTAAGTCCCAATATTAATAAGTACATGTAGTACAGTGAGCAAAATGATGAATTTTCACAGCTAGTACAATATTTTCTAGATACATTGATAAGGCAGCATATTGTATAAAAATGGGAACCTTTGGGGTAGAAAAAAGTAATCTGTACCAGTCCTTCAGGGAGGGCCCAGAGCTGAAATTCTACAGGCAGCCATGTTATCTGAAGGTCTAGGGATACCTGGAAGAGAAAGAATCAAACAGCACATAGAACTGGTGGCCACTCACACCTGATGTGCTGTTCTGAAGGACACTGAAGGACTCTGTCACCTGAGGCTCTCCAAATACCTGGAGCTGCACCTTCCGAGGCACGTGATGGCCTCCAGAAGGCATTCTGTGCAGGCAAGCATTCTACCTGTTCCACTAACTTGTTAATTTTACACTTGGCATGAAGGTCAGACAGGCCCATCACACTGGATGCTGAAAGAAGTGGCTCAGTGGGGACAAAAATTTGAAGATATGAGAGGAACATTGCCAGTTCTGAGCAGGGAATCCTACTTAGGTTGGGAGGGAGGTAGAAGCCCGGGGAGGCAAGGGATAAGGTGAGGGCCTGAGATGAGGGCAGATAGAAATTAGAGAAGGGCAAAGGGCAAGTGGCAGGGTCCTGGGCCGCTCTGGCTTACTCCGTGGCAATGCTGCCAGGAGAGCCGGAGGGCTGTGGAGTGTGGATGCTGGGAAGACTGCTCACTGATGGGGAAGGCTTGGGGGAAACTAACCTTTGTGGAGTGAAGATGGTGTTCTTTACGGGAGGGTCAACTCTGGACAGGGATGCTTCAGTTCTCTCCACATATAGGCACAAAACCAGCATTTCCCAAGTGGTGGAATGTGAACCACTGTAGAACTAGATATATTTACTATTCATATATGCTTCATGTCTATTAGAAAAATGCAAATCACACTTCAAACATATGATTTCATGAATATTGCAACTTAGGAAGGAGCTAAAGTTAAAGTAAATGGGGTTAACCGTGCAGAATAATACTAAGTAGACAAGAAAAATCATAAAGGGATTGGAATGGCTCAAGTGAGGAAACATTGCTTATGAGCTACTTAGAACTAAACATACCACTGGTTTACTTGGGGATTATAATATATTTATGGGCTACTAAGTGAAGTCATTTATCTTAAATGCAAATGACTTGGTGGGGAATGACATCAGATCTCTGAATGACAGTTCTGATTTCCAGAACATTTTTTGCAAAGTATCAGGGCGCATAAGCAATGTGAGGTCTCTAGAGGCAGGATGTGAACTTGCACTTCACCAATTACTAACCGTGTGGCCTTCGATAAGACACTGCCTCTCTCTGAATCCCAATTTGCTCACTTACAAAATGGAAATATTTCTTTCTCAGGGTTATTGTGAGGGTTAAAGGAATGAAGAATGTAATTAAGCACACCTGAAAAATAGTAAGAGTTCAACAATGCCAAAATGGATGTTTTGATATTTTTATTATCCTTTTCTCTCTTGAGCCTTTTATCAATCTGATTTTAATTACTTTTAATTAGCCCTTAGCACATCCTACAAGTAGGATACGTTATTATAAGCTTTGTTTTTACATGTTATCATTTTAGTATAAAAGATCACGGAAAAATAAAATTACTTCCCAAGGAACTCCTGATTGCCTATTCTTGCTTTTTATGCATTTTTAATGTGTTGGTTCAGTTCGTAGAGGTTCCCATATAATCTACCTCCCTCTACTGCCAAAATTCCAGGAAGGCTTTGTGATGATCCTTCTCCCATTTGATACTTCCATAGCAGCAAATCGACCTCGTAACTACGTGACACATTCTCTCACTTGTGGTCATCTGCCTCTTTTGGAAAGACATTTGAAATGGAGTCTTCTGTTTCTTTATCTGGATCCAGTGTGCCGATTGCTGGGGCCACCTAATACCAGGAGAGGGTCAAAAGGAGACATTCCTGAAACAGTTCTTTCTAGTGCCAAACTGACCAGCTTGGCTTTCTAGAGCTGAATCAGGACACTCGTTGTCTAACACAACAGTAGCCTGAGCTGCCAGATACCTAAGGCAAGATTGTTCTGTGCTCTTTTTAAATAGTCTTTTAAAAAGTTCCTTCAGTATGCACAGTATGCTTTCCGTAATAAAGGCATCATGAGATGACATAACAGTTGCTGGTCACCACTGTCACTGTGGTCTGATCAGCAGAATGCTGACTTTGTTAAGAGCAAAGACTTGGGGTGGATCTCAGCTCCTCTTCTTATGGGGTGACTTGTAGTCTGTTACTTTATTTCTCCATTTACCAGGCTGTAAAATGGGAAGCCCATATGAAGTGCTCAACCCGAAGGCATGGTGGGATCCCTACCTCAAACTGGATTCAGATATTGACACTGATAATACTATATACACACCAAGAGGGTATCAAAAGCCTATTGTTATGAGGTTTGGGGGAAAGCAGAGCAGCATCCTACAGTGATCAAAAATTGCATTGGCAGCGGAAATCGAAGACTGATGTGGAGGTTTTATTATGTTGAGGAGTAAAGCCAGGTTGAGGGCTCCACATGAAAATGCCAAGAAATGGAAGCAGAATCTATTATAATTTGTTACAGAGTAAATAGCCAGTAAACTTTATTTCTGAATTTGTCTTCCGCTAGTCCCTAACGTTTTCCTAAGCATAATGCTGTAGCGTGGGCGTGTTGACCTAATAATGAGCTATACCACAGAGACTTTCCAGACAGACTTGTAAAGCATGACCCAGAATGGGTTCGTGCTGCCCAGAGGACCAAACTGAGGTGACCATATGAATAATAGCACACCACCAAGAGCACAGGACCTACGTGTGGCAAAGAAATCTGTCTCTGTCTGTCTCTGTCTCTGTCTTTGTCTATGTGTCTTTCTCTCTCTCTTCCTCCCTCTCCCTTTCTGTGTCTCTCTCTGGCTCTCTCCATGTGTATGTGGTTGATTGTGTATCTGTCTGTACGCATATAATATAAAATAATTGGTTATAACAATATCAGTACACACTAATAATTTAGTACATTATTATTAGTTTCTTGAGATGGTTTACAGTGCATTCAATGTTAGGAATAATAACGAATATATGAGGTAATACATGTGCTCATACTGGCTTTTACTTTTTAAAAATTGTACATCAAAATTGCTAGAAAATCAAAAGCCAGAGAGAGCCTCAGGGTTATTGTGTGCAGGCATCGGTTTTATTGAGGTAAAAATTACATAAAAATAATCCTTGTAATTGTGCAATGTGGTGAATTTTGATAAATGTACACATTCATGTCACCACAATAATCATGATTTTCCATCACCCCAAAGATTCTCTATGACCATTTGAGGTTGGTACCCTATCTACAGGCCTTAGCGTCTGACAGCCTTTCACTGATTGCCATCCTTACAGTTGTATAGAATTTCATATGAACAGGATCATGCAGTACACAGCAATTTGTATCTGGCTCTTTGTATTTGTTTTCTATTGCTCCCATAACACACTGCCGCAGGCAGAATTCTGTGGTCTGAAGTCCAGTTGCAGTATGGCTTCTCTCTGTCTTCACCTCACAGAGCCAACATCACAAGGGAGCCTGCACACCTTTCTGTTTTCAGGTCATTCAGTTGTTGGCAAAATTCTTTGCATCTGTGCATGTGAGGTCCCCCTTTCCTTTGCTGGCTGCCAGTTGAGGGTCATTCTGAATTCCCCAAGTCCTCTCCACACCCTCTGTACCTGGCCCCCAGCATTTCAGAGCCAGCAACATTAGTGCCTCCCACACTTGCATTCCTTCTGACCTCCCCGTTCTGCTCCATCTCTCTGACTCTTGCTGGAAGACTCTTTTAAGGGCTTGTGCAATTAAATTGGACTCAGAATGGGCAGGCTACCCGTTATGTTAAAATTTCTAACTTTAATGACACCTACAAAGTTGCTTTTGCTCTTCAGTGTAACATACTCAACGTTCTGAAGATTACGGTGGGACTTACTATGGAAGACATTTGCTCTACCATGCTGCTTTCATTGCCCATAGTTCTTTTAAGATTTATCCATGTTATGGAGAGCAATAATTCATTTAATTTTATTGCTGGGTAGTATTAACAACTTGTTGATCACTGATAGCTAGCTGGCAAACATTTGTGTTGTGTCTAGTTTTTGTCTAATAGTTATGAAGTTGCTGTGAAAACATTTATATGCAAATGTTTGTAAGTATGCATTTTAATTTCTCCTGTGTAAATACCTAGGAATAAATGGATCAGATCACATGGTAAGTGTATATTTATCTATACAAGACAATATCAATATATTTTCCTAAGCAGCTGTGCCATTTTGCATATCTATGAACAATAAATGAGCTGCCTAGGTCCTCTTTCTCACTAATAGGATAGTCAGTTTAAAAAAAAAGGTATTTTAGCCTTTTACAAGGTGTAGAGTGGCATTTTATTGTGGCTTCCATTTGCATTTTCCGAAAAGATAATGACGTTAAACATCTTTTCATGTGTTTATTTGCCACACATCTTCCTAGGCAAAGTCTTCCTTTAAAAAAAAAAAAAAAAAAAGAGAGTATCTTGTTAATGAGTTATGTGAGTTCTTTGTGCATTCTGGATACATGTCCTTTGTCAGATATATATTTTGCAAAAATTTTTCTCATAGTCTGTGACTTGCCTTTCCATTTTCTTCACAGTGTGGTTTGAAGAGTAAACTATTTTAACTTCAATGAAGTTCAATTTATCTATTCTTTCTTTTACAATTAGTGGTGTTTAAGAAATGTTCATCTAATCCAACATCACCAAAACTTTTATGCTATAATTGCTTCTAAAAGCATTAGACTTTTTGCCAGGTGTGGTGGCACATACCTGCAATCCCAGCACTCTGGAGGCCAAAGCAGGAGGATTGCTGCAAGTTCGAGGCCAGCCTGGGCTACATAGTGAATTCAAGGCCAGTCTGAACTACATAGCAAGACTACTAGCCGTGACTTATTGGTCCATGATCTAATTTGACTAAGTATTTTAGTATGTGTCATTTTCATTTTTGTGTGTGTATTCTCGCACCAAACACTATAAAGATTATCACTTCCCATGGCACCTTTGGTGAAAATCTATTAGCTGTTTATCTGTGAAACTATTTCTGTTTGTTGTTTTTGCTGTCTTCCACCGCCATGTATGGTTGCCCTCTGCTATGTGTCACCCTGCCTTGGAGCCAGCCAAGTATGGACTGAAACTTCCACAAACTGTAAGCTGAATAACCTTTCCTTCCTTCATTTTGGGCATTGGGTATTTTGTCTCAGCAATGAGAGAAAGGTAACCAAGACACCTGGGTATACAGATGGGCTTTAAATTCAGCCACAAGGGCCCTAATAAGAGGCAGTGAGAGGAAAGAGAAGGTCATGCGAAGACAGAGGCAGAGAGAGGACATGTAACCAAAAGTGGAGGAACATCTGCGCTACTGGAAGCTGCAAAAGGCCAGAAGTGGCTCTTTCCTAGAACTTTCAGAGAGCATGACCCTGCTGATGCCTTTATTTCAGACTTCTAGCTTCCAAATCTGTGAAAGAATAAATTTCTGTGCTTTAATACCACCAACCTTGTGGTACTTTATTAGGGCAACTCTAGGAAATAATACAATAGCATTATCCCCATTTTTCAGATAATGATACCTGGTGTCAGAAAAATTAAGTAACTTATTCAAGGTCCCACAACCACCAATAAAATCAATTTTTCTTGAGCAAAATCTGGTCTTTCACCTGATGTATGTTCCAGGTATTACAGTGTGTTAAGACACTGGTCTATTTCTTCATGATACTTTGAGTCTTAAAATCACCATTCCTAAGAATATAAGAACCAAGATTTTAACACAAAAACAAACTGACAATCTCCTGATTATCCAAACCTATTTTATTCAGTTGTCCAATGCTCCTTTTGGCAGCACACATTCTAAAATTTTATTCAATTGTCCTATGATTTCTGCTTTCCAATTGAACTTTTTCTTTTCCTTTCTTTTAAATGCTTTTTCAGCACCTCTGCACACTATAAAAGAAATAAAACTTAGTTTTGTTTCTTCTCTAAAGTTATGTGGAAAGGAAGGATGAGTATGGAGAACAAAATGCACTCAGCTTTTTGTTAAGTAAAAAGGATTTATCCCCACTGTCAGTTATTGAGAGGAGGTTGAAATTCATAACTATAATTTTGGAGTTATTTTTTCCTTCCAACTCTAGCACATTTTGTTTCATGTACTTTAAAACTTTAACTTTTACTAGATACGTGTTACTAAGGTGTGAATATCTGTGTCACTACCACCCCCCCAAATTCATATCTTGACACCTAACCTCACAGGTGAAGATAGTTAAAGGTGGCACCGTTGGGAAGTGACTAGGTCATGGGACAGGGCCCTCAGACGTGGGGTTAGTACCCATAGAAAACAGGCAGGAGGGAGAGTGTTCTTTCCTTCTGCCATGCCAGGACGCATAAAGGGCAATACCCATGAGGAACAAGCACTTTAATCCTAAGACATCAATTTTTTTCTTTTTTCCAGCTCTTATTTCTTCTTAGGATGTGACTGCAGCACATAATGGTGACATTGCTTGTGGGGAGTTAGTACATGTACACAACACCTCTGAATTCGCATTACCGTAACACCTCTTCTTCCCATGTCCCTCTCTCCCTTCTCCCCGTCCCCACTTGCAAAAGATTTATCTCCTGGTTTCCTACTATCTTTTATCTCACTTTTTATTTAAGTGTTGGGTTTCTCATGCAAAAGTAATTGTGTGAATGTAGGCCTGCGTGTCTGCTTTATTTCACTTAACATTATGGTCTCAAGATTTCACGATGCATCCTTTTTCCTACAAATGACTCAAGTTTATTGCTCTTTATGGCAGAGTAATACTTCATTGTGTGTAAAGACCACATTTTCTCTATCTAGCCATCTTTTGGTTGATGCATAGGCCACTTTCAAGATTTAGCTCTTGTGAACTGTGCTACCGAAAACATGGGTACGCACGCATTACTGTAATACGATGACATGACTTCAGTTCCTTCAGGAAGATGCCTAGAAGGGGAATAGCTGGAGTAGACAGAATTGCCATCTTTAGCTCGTAAAGATAAGGTCCTAGGGCCAGGGATATAGCTCAGTGGCATAAGCACCTGCCTGGCAAGCACAAGGCCCTGAGTTTGATTCCTGATACTAAAAAAAAGAAAAGAAAAGATAAAGTCCTAACTCTACAGGGTTAATGGCCTCATAAGAGGAGGAACAAGCTCCTCTCTTATTCTCTAGGTGCCCACACTGAGGAGAGACCATATGAAAGTGCAGGTAGCAGGCAGCCATCTATAAGCCAAGAAGAGAAACAGAGACCTTGCCTGATGCCACCATGCCAGCTCCTTGATGCCAGACTTCCAGCCTTCAGAACTGTAGGAAAATAAATTCCTGTCATTGAAGTCAGCCAACCTATAGCATTTTGTTATGGTAGCCTAAGCTAACTAATGCATCTATATTCTTCTATATGTAATATTCTTGTTTAAGATTTACTTTTTCATTTCTGCTTTCTAGTATTCCTCATATGCTATGCCTTTGTGTGGTTTCCTCCATGTTTTTGCTTGTGGTTTCTTGAGCTTCTTTGATCTATGGGTCTATAGTTTTTATCAATTTTAGAAAATTATGGCTATGATTTTTTTCAAATAATTGTTTTGTTCCCTGCTCAGCCTATGTTTTCTGGGACCCCAACTACAAATTATAAATATTAGAGAAAGTTAGGCAGCTTGACTTTGTCCAATATTTTACTGTTGCACTGTTATGTTTTCTTCCGGCCTTTTCTCCTCTGTGTGTTTTATCTGAATAATTTCTCTCCTTAAGTGTTTCCAGTTCACTGTCTTTTTCTGTTGTACCATAATATGTTTCTAGTTTCATCAGCTGTGATTTCTGCCTGAGGCATTATAATTTATCCATTTAAGTTCTGTGTAGGTCTTTTTCTATTTTTTTACATTTTCCCTTCACGTTAATACTTTCACCAACCTTATTAAATATGTATAGTATTTTATGGGTGCTTTCATGTTTTTTTCTGCTAATTCTATTTATATTTTTATAGTTTAAATTATTTTTATACTTATATTTTGTCTAGTTTCATATTTGTTTAAAGTGAAGAAATAAACCTGATTCTTCTTCTTATTTCATTATAATGAGAAACTAAAGTCCTTAATGTTGAAACAACTATTTAAAAGATTTGACTTATTTTTCAAGGAACAGGAAATAATTAGACAACTATTAGGGAAAAGTATTAGGGAAATACTAATACTTAATTGAGTTCATTCCAACTTGGAGAAAACACTTTTAAATATAATTAAGTAGAAGATACAATTATAAAATTAGAAAATAAAAGTTGACACCTTTTGAAGGTTTTAAATGTTTGCCCTAAACACAGTAAAAATATTTAATATCAATGTTTTCCCTTCTCATGTGATTCACTATTACAGTCACTATATCCCCATAAAGCGCTTAGCATTTCCTGCAGTTGTGCTCATGTGTGCCTTAAAAATATACCTGCACTACCAGGAGTTTTAATGTTAGCAGTTAGATATTCAGATCTTACTTGCAAATGCCTAGATAGTTTCTGTACTGAAATCCCACAGAGAGAATTTCCTATCTCTAGAATGGAAGGAAAAATAATCGAAAAAAGCTTCTCTGAGTGGGAAGGAATAAAAGGTTGAAAGGAGGGGAGGGGAATGGGAAAAAAAGAAGAATTAAGATGTGTGATGTACAAATACAAATTTCCTATGATGAATGTGATCATTATATATGAGAAGTATGTATTAATAAAAAAATTTAATATAGTGAAAAATCTGTGTAAAGAGAGTGACTTTCAGAGAAATAGAATATCAAAAACTTTAAAATAGCATAAATCTCCCAAAATAAAAGAACAGTTAAACTTTTTTAAAAAAAAAAGAATTTCCCATCTCTAGAATCCAGTACATGCTCAACACATCCAGGCACATGGCCAAATTAAGTGAAAAGAAGCTATAAAATCTCACCTTTGTGCACAAATTCTTACTATTTGGTTGTCTGAGATGAAAATACTTGTATACTTCTTGCTATATGGCAACTTCTTTGAGGAAATCCATGTGTCTTAAGCATAGCTGTATCCCTAGAGACTACGCTGGGCACATGGTAAGTATTGCCAATATTTGTAGAAATATGTGAATAGGCTGCTATTTAAGTTCAAAGATGTCAAGGAGTACCCCAGCTTAATTTACCAGTATCTTTCAGAGTGTACATGCCTATTAATTCCTGTGTTTTTGGCTCTACATCCAGAATAATAAAGACAATAAAAAGTATAAAGCAAGTCTGAAGTGTTGAAAAGCATAGTTAAAAATTAGTTGGTCAGGGGCCCATCTGCAGTGGCCTAGTAAAGTTTAGGTGGAAAAATCTAAAAAGAATGAGTTGCTAAGCCAGGTGTGATAACACTTGCTTGTAACCCTAGCCCTTGGGTAACTGAGGCAGCAGGATTGCTTGTTCAAGGCCAAGCTGGGCTGCATTGCAAATGCAGCCTAGGCTACTTAGTGAGACCCTGTCTCAAAAAAACTCTGAAAAAGAGACTGAGTCATTAGCATCAAACTCTATTCCCAAAGGTGGTTTTTTTTTCCCCTTAAAGATAAAACTTCATTATCATAGCATATATTTTCATGTGTATGAATTTAACTCACCTTAATTAAGATTTCATTCCATAAGCAATAGCCTTTCTTATGCATTTTGTGAGCCTGGTTTTTCATAATTAAATTTTACAAAGAAAGAGATCGTAAACATTCTGGTTGTCTTAAAATGAATATTGTTTGTCAGCATTTGGCTATTGCTGTGTAGTTTGTACCCTAATAACTAATCCTATACCTCAGAGAAAATCATGATGCTCAGTGGATTATTTTTTTTGTGTGTGTGTGTGTGTGTGTCTGTCTGTCTGTCTGTCTGTCTGCCTGTCTGTCTCTGCCTGTCTTCCACAGACATCAAATTTAGGCATTGCTTAGTTTTGATCATCTTTTTTGGTTCCACCTTAATCAAGTGAAGCTGCAAAAATAAAATTAATTATATGCAAAGAATTTGAAAAATAGTTTGAGAAAATTCTAGTAGCAATGTTTGTCAGGAACTACACCACACCTGTGAGCCAAAGTATGTACTGTGTGCTTCAGGGGTAAACAGTGAAGCTGTGAGCTATGTGAATTTTAAATGATTCCATCAATGTACTGGATAACTTGGGAAGTTGGCCAATTAATCTTTCATTTTTGAAAGCTTGGCTCCATTTATATACTCTTGGTCACAGGTGTAAATGAGCAGAGTTATTTCTGCATTCAATCTCATTACAACTTTTCTACAATTTGGATAGCTTACCTTTATAAAGAAAACTTTTTATTTGATTAAAATTATGTATTATTCTTAAAGTATAAAGCTTCTTTCTCCTAGCAGGATAAATAGCCTTGTAAATTCTGCAGTAACCTAATCCTTCAAAAACATTCTTTTTTACAATACTCACTTGAATAATGCCATGACAGAATTTTATTTTCCTTATTTCAAACATGAGCTAAAATTCTTACTATCAAAGATTGTATTACTTTCTCATAGCTACAGTGAAAATTGATTTAAAATCTAAAAAGGAAGTTTCAATTAGTAGTTTATCAAAAAACAGTGAGGTTCTGCCATCAATAAGATGTGATATATCACTTATTTTTTTTAATCAGAGAAAGCTAGATCAGAGGGATTACCCTTTGTCCATCCATAGTCACACAGCAGCTTGAATTGTAATGAAAACTAAATGTCTTAATCCTCAGTTTCTTTCTTCTAAAATAGCAAATCTGTGAGTTGTTCTTATGATTAAGTTTAAATTTATTCACCCAGATTCTACAGTTAAGTTAGTTGAAATAACCATAACCAACACTTATTTCTTCTTTTTCAATGTTAGTTTTGTTAGTGAAAAATCTATGATAGCTAAATGAGTATAAATTGTGCCAATAGAACACATTTTTAAATTAGTTTTTCAAATTAGTATTTAAAGAGAAGACCCCATCTGATATGGCTCAGATCAGAAGTGTCCCCCAAAGGGCCGTGTGGCAACGGCTTGGTCTCCAGCCTGTGCTGTTACTGGGAAGTGGTGGAACCTTTAGGAGGAAGGGCGTAGTGGGAGAAAGCATGGTCATTCACGCTTGAAGGGGGAGCATGAGGGGATATGAGGACCCCAGCCCCCTTCTCTTTTTCTTTCCTTACCAGCCATCAGGAGATGAGCAGCTTTGCTCCAACACATGATCCTTCTCCACCGATCCAGAAAGAACAGAGCCACATGACCATGGACATGAACTCCTGCAACTGTAAACTCGAATAAACCTTTCCTTCTGTTAAACTGTTTATCTCATGTATTTTGTCACAGCAATGGAAAGCTAACTACTAAATCATATAATAACTCAGAGATACCCTGAACTATAATATCTACATAGGTAAAACTACCTGAGAACAAAAATTGATTTGCCACCATTGAATTACTTCATGCAACTCAGATAGCATCAAGGCCAAATAAGTTATGTCTGTAATCAGTTTGATATTTCTCAATTAACCATCAAGTTTTATTCAAATCAGTGGTTAATGCAATGAAAGATTAAATATTTATATCACTTATCTGGCATGTTTTGGAAGTACTTCCTTTGAAACTATCTTTCAAAACTACAGGATAAGTAGGATCACCCTTCCCATCCTAATTTTACTGCAAATTTGATTACCTAGATTAATTGTTGTTATAGTTACAACCTGTTATGTTTCTCCAGCTCCCATACAGTAAAGGTTTATTCCCCAGATTGGCACTGCTGGGAGTTGTGGAACCTTTAAGAGGTGGTGCCTAGGGGAAGGCATTTAGGTCATTAGTGGGCATACTCTCAAAGGGGATAGTGGAACCCCAGGCGCTTCCTCTTTCTCTTTTCTCTTCTTTGTTCTCCAGCTATAATGTAAGTAGTTTTGCTCTGCTGTGTGCTCCTGTCTTGATGTGCTACCTTGTCAAATACCTGAAAGCAATGGATCCAATCAATTATAGACTGGAACCCTCATAACTATGAACCAAAATAAACATTTCCTCTTTCTAAGTGGATTATCTCGGGTATTTGTCATAGTGATGGAAAACTAATTAATACAGTCACTCACATTCATGTATTTAATATTTGACTACTTTCCTTAATCATATTCATGTTAAAATTTTGCCGTCATTGTACACATTAAAAGTAATGGGACCGGAGATACAGCTCAGTGGCATAAGTATTCGCCTGGCAAGTCTGAGGTCATGAGTTCAATTCCCAGTACCAAAACAAACAAACAAACAAATAAAAATAATGAGCTATTAATTTTGAAGAAATTCCTATTGAAAACTTAGAGCACAGACAGCATAAATAATTGTCATCTACAAAGAACATCCCCCATTCATATATAAGCACTTTGGATATTTGTATTCTAGTATATTTTAAAGCCATGTCTTGGACTTCAATCACTCAGAAAAAAAAATATTTATGAACTATGCTAGAAAAATAACATGGCACAGTGAAAAGAGTTTGGTCATTTGAGTCAAATTAATCTATTCTGCTACCTGTTCTATTATCTTGGCAATTATTTAGCTTTTGAATTTCAGTTTTTTCATTTATAAAACAGGGATGGATGATAATCCTTATTTTGCAGAGTTGTCATGAATATTGATGAAAAACATTTACGCAAAAGCATTTAGAAGTCAAAATTATTGTAAAATGGGTGCTTTAATTCATCTCATTTTTGTCCTCAGAACAACCCTTCCTAGAGAAGTACTATTATTTCCATTTTACAGATAATGAAATTGAGCGCTAGAAAGACTGTCACTTGTTCAAGGCCCTCCAGTCACCTACAGTCAAATTTATTATGCTTCATTACTGCACTATACTCTCACCTAGTGCACGCTAGGAGTGGCGGGAGACACAGAAGTAAGATCCTGACCTTCCTTAAGAGGCTCAAGATATTTTAAACACCATTCCTAATAAGATAGGAAAAACCTGGTTTATGGCACAGAAGCAGACTGGGGGCAAAAATACACTACCCAATTGCACCGTAGTTTTTTTTTCTTTTCAGCTGTACTATGTTTTTCTTTTGTTTCTGATGTGCTTTAGCATCTTTAATGCTGAAGAAGAGATGAAAGTTTTGTTTTTTGGGTTTTTTTTTTTTTTTTTTTTTTTTTTGCATAAAGAGCTGAGTGCAAGTAAAGAGTGCCAGGATGAAAGGCACTTAGCTTGTTAAATAAAAAGGAACTAATTCCTTATGATCACATTGGAACAAGTAACTGGATTTATCTTCCTATTAAAGCAGTCCCTCTGGGAATCCATGTCCCTGGATAAAGAGATGAAACTGACATGGAACAAGTTCCCCTTTGTGCATTAGTGAATAAAAACAACCTCTTATATAGTAAAGAAGATAGACTTAATGCCCCCATTTTTATCTTTTTAGAAGTAAATTTGACTTATAATTAATTGTAACTGCTTGAAGTGTAAAATTTAATAATTTCTGACATATGCATATATCTATGGAGCCAGTAGCTCAATCAGTACACTGAATATGCATGACAGATTCAAAACTTCCTTTCTAGTCCTTCCTTTCTATGTCTCTCTACTTCTCCCCTTCCCCTAAGCAACTATTTATGTGCTTTCTGTCACGATAGATTAGTTTGCATTTAGCCAATGTTATACATTTCTAACACATAAATGGCATATCAACTTTTGGAGAGACGAAGGTTTATTCACATTGTTGCCTGTATCAGTTTATTCCTCTTTGTTGCAGAGTAGTATTAATTGCATGACTACACCATAATTTATCTGTTCTTCTTTTGACTATTATCCATAAAGTTGCTATGAACATTTCAGTACAAGAGGGTAGAAGGCTTTTATTTGAATGTCCACTCATCTCAAACTAGACATATGCTTTCATTTTTCTGGAGTAATTAGGAGTGGAAAAGCTAAATCAAATGATAAATGTAAGTTTAATTTTTAAAATGCTTTCCGTAGTGGTTGTACATTCGCATCAGCAGAGGAGAGCTCCAGTTATTCCACAACCCTGCCAATATTGATACGGACAGGATTCTCCCTTTTTGCCATCCTACTAGATGTGGGTTAATAATGATAACCATTTCTTTATGTATTTTTTGCCATGTGTACAACTATTTTTGTTGAGTCTGTTTCAAATCTGTTTAAGTCTTTTGCCCAGTTTTCAACACATGTGTCTAGGGGAGATACCCAAACTATAACCATTTTTCAAGTATTTTATCTGCCCCCTGCCCTTTTTGGGAACTCTGACTATATGTACAGTGGGCCACTGGAAGTTGTCCTATAGGCAATGGCACTATTTATTTTCTTTTTATTCTCTGTTGTCTCCATTTCAGTTTGGAGTTTCTAGGGTTATATTTTCAAGTTCTCTAATGTTTTCTTCTGCAAGGTTCTTATGCCACCTGTGCATGAAAAGGATGTTTTTCACTTCAAACATTGTAGTTTTCATCTCTAAAAGTTCAATTTTATGTTTTAAATAAGTTTTTGTCTCTGAGTCATTTTTGAACATATGGGATGTAAAAGTTGTTCAATGTCTTCATTAATCCTAACATCTGTGTCTCTTTGTTGATTTTCATTGTTTTGGGTGTTTTTTTTTCTTTTTTTACTTCATTGTGAATGATATTTTCCATCTTCTTTGCATGCTTGGTAATTTTGGATTGGATGCCAGACAATGTGTTTTTTTTCTTTGTTGGGTGAAGGATATATATTAAACTTTCTGTAAGTATACTTGTTCTTTTTTCCTGAGATGCAGTTATATTATTTGGGGATGGTTTTACTTTGAAAAAAGAGAGGGGCTTGATGTCATTCTACTAAGATCTATTACTAAGTCTACTAAATTTTTGTCACAGTTTCTGGCCTATAGCACATAGTGCATGCTTAATAAATGTTTCTTAAGTGAATCATTAGTGAATTAAAGTGAAAAGGGATTGCAAAAATGTTATATTCAAACGTTGCCTGACTTCTGTATTTTCTGTTTGTGTGTGCTTAATTTTTATTTTTCACTATACAGCCAAGCTTTCTCTGAAAAGATACTTCTAAGTAACTCCATTTTCACATCCTTCTAGTGAAGTGACTCTAGAGATAAGACCCTCTTCTCCCCCAGTTCCAAATGGAAAAATCCTAGGAAAAGAATCTAGCTGGGCGTGATGGCGCATGCCTATAATCCCAGCACTCAAGAGGCTGAGGCAGAAGGATCTCTACAAATTCGATACCAGCCTGGGCTACAAAGTGAGCTCAAGGCCAGCCTGAACTGCATAGTGAGACCCTGTCTCAAAAGCACAAAAAAGAAAGAAAGAAAGACTCTAATAAACCCAAAGTAGGTCATATGCCCACTGTGTGCCAAAAAAGAAGAAATTGTGTTAATTGTTTTTTGTTTTTTGAGACAGGGCCTCTATGTAGTTGAGGCTGCCCTGGAACTCTCTATGTAGCCCCAGCTGGCCTTGGGTTTGTAGCAATCCTCCTGCCTCAGCCTCCTGAGTGATGGGACTACAGATGTTCACCACCATGTCTGGCAGACATTGTGCTATTTTTTTTAACAAAGCTTTTTTTTTTGTATGAAAATATATCATGTATAAAAGTTGTGGAAAATTTAGACAAGTAGGAAAAACAAAATATAAATATTTTACCATCCATTGTGATCCAGTGTTAGCCTTTAGAACATTTCTTTCCTTTTGGTGGATAATTTCTCTAGGAAAATGGGGAGGGGCAGCAGATATTTCAGTTTCTATTGTTTTTCGCTTTGTTTTGTTTTGTTTCCCAGTACTGGGGATTGAACTCATGACCTTGCGTTTGCCAGGCAGGCACTTATGCCATTAAGCTATATCCCCAGCCCAGCTTCTATTGTTAAAATGCTTAGATCTGTTTTTTTGGAGGAAAGTTAGCTGGAATTGGGAACCAGTTAGACTCTATAATTTGCCTTAAATACAAGAAGTTTAACTTAAGTTAAGCACTAGAAAAAAGGAAAGTAAAGAATGATTTCACCTCTTCACCTGCACTTATGGAGAAATATGGTCTCTTGAAGAGAACCTCAAATTGTTTTGGTCCCATTGCCTGGCTTGACTCACTCAGTTAACACCTGTGTACCTTCAGGGTAGGCTCTCGAACACTTGTGTAAATTAAAATTTGCCTTTACTGCATCAAAAGCTACTGTGAGAATCTCAGCAAGTCAGCTCTGATAGCTCTCATTTAGCATAGGCTTCACAACACAGGGTTTTTGTTTTATTTTAAAAATAAAAGGAGGAAAACATTCACAGACAGACAACCTTTTACAAAATAGCAAAAGAACAGTACAGACAATACAGAGTTACAAACAAAGTGGTAGGAAATTAACAATGCTTGTTGTATTACATATTGATATCTTCAAGGTGGTTCACAGCACAGGTTTTTAAACAAGCCCCCTATTTGGTCTGGATGAGCCATTCATGAATATTTATTGAATGCCCACTGTGGGCATCATAAAGGAAATGGGTACACGATTCCCACCCCTAAAAATGCAAATAACCGTCGACCTGAGGGAGGCAGTAACATGAACTTATCAGCTTTGGTATGAGGGGAAAGATCAGGATTGTATTTTATTGCCCATCCCTGAACCATTCTCTGGGTCTGTCACTGAGGCTTAAAATACAATGGCATAATGTCCCTCCCAGCAGGGCCACGCGTAGGACAGAAGGTGCCCCTTAGAGGAAATCAAAATCTCATCCAACACCCTCTGGGTGAGGTTTTGCAAAAACCTCTTTTGACCGACCAATTAGAGAAAAGTATCCCCTCTGGGCAGAGTAATTAGAAAAACTTTCCCTCTTCCACAGCCCTGGGCTGAGCAGGAGGGAAGCTGGAATGTGGATACCAATGGCACAATCTACGCAAGAAACCTGAATTTATTCTCACTTTTGTCCTTATATTATCTAGTAAGAATCCATTCTGATTTTGAGCCAGGTAAGTAAGGGATGCTCTTACAGATGTGGAACTGTGCTGCCTTGAGTTGTTACAGTGACTTTTCTTTTCTAACCTCTTGGGTTCCCTAGATTCTGCAGTCTTGGTGCTATGCTTATTATTTCAAGAGATAGATATGTTTTCCCCGCATATTATTAGATAGATGGCAGAAGTTCTAAGGGGCTTGTCATAAGAAGCCCTGGGCAGCTGGCGTCTTTTTGCCAACACCTGCACTCCAGGGCTGTGAGCCTTGGGCACGGACAGGAGGGTGAGAGCACCCTTGAGCAAAAACACAATCCTCCACTGACCCCTCTGGCAAGACATCAGAGGTTCTGCAATACAGCTCCAGGCAACAAATTGAGGTCAGCCGGGATTGAGGGGGAGCCGCTGCCTCGCTCAGCTTTTAAAAATACCTGCAGTGCTGTGCAAGACAAGCGGCTTCTGCTTAAGTGCTTTTGATGACTCCAAACTAGGCTTCATTGATATTCAGGCTGTGCTGTCCCCGGGAGTGCTTGGGGGAGATCCCTCTTGCTTGCAAAACTTTCTTTTGAGGCAGCGCTGTCCTAAGAGCACAATTAGGGTATTCCCGTAATTGGCTCCAAACAAATGGAAGTTTAAACCTAAGAGCCTTCAGTCTTTTTTTACAAGCCTTCTTATAAATTACCTGCGATTTGTTGGGATCACCAAGTGTATTAGAGTTAGGATTTTTAAAAGTAAATATTGTGTTGCAGCACTATCCTTGGTGAGAAAATAGTTGGGTGTCTACCCCTCTTTCAGGGCTGGTCTCCAGCAGCTATTTGGAAAGCCTGAGATTTGCTCTCTTTCATCTGTTCTTGTTTACTCTATTCAGCCTTCACTAAATAAGTAATAACCTCACCAAATAAGAAGGATAATCTAGGCTCCTAGAAAAATGGGTTGGTTGTTGCTGCCATATTTGTCATAGTAGGGAGCTGGAGGCAACCTCAGGGTTTGTTCATAGGTAGTGAATGCCAAATAATACCATGCAGAGGTTAGAAAGAGTGACTTCAATGTACACGAAGTAGCATGGGTGCACCTAAAACACAGAGCACCTGGGCGGGGAGTGAGAAGCAGAGGTATTTGTAGCATAACTTTACATACACTTTGAAATACACACAGAAACTGGGTGTGGTGACATGTGGCTCTAGCCCCAGCACTCTGTGAGGCTGAGGTAGGAGGATTTCAAGTTTGAGTCCCACCTGAACAATTTAGCAACCCAGCAAGACCCTGTCTCAAAATAAAAAATTAAAAGAGGGACTGGGGATGGCGCTCAGGGAGAAGGCACTGAATTCTATTTCCAGCACTGCTGCAACACACAAACAAAAAACCATACATGTATAATAATACTAGGTATATTGCAAGACTACATACAGATAAAAGCTCTGGTTAACACGGATGCCTGTGAAGGAGGAAGGGGAATGGTGTAGGTCTCAGGATACACAGCACAGGTTGTGGGACCTTGTACTTAGCCCAGCCTTCTGTTCCCAAGGGTCAACAACAACAAACCATCCCTACTTTTCCCTCCTAGAGAATTCCAGGAGGTCTGGTGGGGTTCCATGAAACTTTACTCAGACTTCTCCAAGCATTCTCATTTAGTCTTCTGATCAGAAAAACTTGAGCAACTCAAGCTCTGAAGTCTAGAACTACAACTCCCAACACCCATTTCCATTAAATTTACTTCAAAGCCATCACTGGAGCAACGGATGGGAGCTCCTACTGGAAGGTGTGAAATGCTGTCGGGGAGGGATGCATAGTAGAAGAAACATCTGGTCCCTGCCCACAGTGAACTAAAACCAATAAGCCGGAAAAGTACTGTGCATAGAACAAGTAGAAAGAAGTTCACACGAACTGTCAGGACGGTTTGGAGAAGGAAGACAGAGTGTACTGCACTAGACTGTTTAAGGAAAACCTCTAATCAGGGACTGGATGTCCACTGTCCTGTGTCAGATAGGTGATGTGATGGTTCATTTGACTGTCCACTTGCTTAGCTTGAACGATGCCTGGGAGACTAGTAAAGCACACTGCTGGGGGTGTACAGGTGGGTGAGGGAGGGTGACCGTATGGTCCCTGGGCCCTGGCCTCTTCCTCTCTGGCTCTTCTTTTGTGCTCGGCTTCCCAGCCGCTACGAAGTAAGCAACCTTGCTCTGCCATACCCTTCTGCCATGATGTTTCTGCCTTGGAACCCACAGACCATAACCTAAAACCATGAGTTAAAATAAACCTCCCTTACTTTAAATTGTGTAAGCCAGGTATTTTGTCCCTGCCACAGAAAGGTGGCATGTACAGGCAGCACAAAGAGTTAGAACACATGGACATGCTAGAAAAGAGAATGTTTAGCCGAGTTCCAGAAGTAGGAACTGGCACCATGGAGGCGGCACAGTGTGAGGTAGGGATTCAACATGGAGGATACATTTGGGGTGGGCGTCAGAAATGCAGTTGAACAGTTACAGCTGAGGACAGATCTTAGAGGAATTTGAAACCCAGAGGAAAGGTTTAGACGGAGTTTAGAAGAACATTTATTGCTCTTCCAATAAATCTAGTGCATATCTAACCCCATCTTGGTATTGGCTTTTCCGTGCAAGGGATATCGGGAGGGTTCAAAAGCCATTTAGGAGAGAGATTTAGGAATGCTTCCTCCTACCCAGCAGGCAAAGTAGACAGCAAAAACAGTTTATGAAGGATCAATAAAAACAATGTGAAAGCATGTACAAAATGAAATTGTAAATTAAATAAATTCACCAGACAAAAAATACTATTCTATTCTTTCAGATTCTGTGCCAGATGTGATAAATACTGATCAGTACTTATTATCTGACACAATTATAATAGAAAGCTCTAGTAATTTTTGTTTGTTTCTTTTGATTTATTTTTTGTTACTTCCTTCAACAAAGTGAAGTTCTGGATAATCTTAACCTGCCATTGAACAACAGTCATTGTCAATTCTAGGACAACACCATTGTGAAAGTCAGACAAGACGCTGCAGACATGACTTTAAAAATTAGTCAGTGGGGCACATGCCTGTAACCCCAGCACTCAGGAGCTTCAGACCGAGGATTGCTCTGAGTTTGAGGCTAGCCTAGGCTACAGAGTGAGTTCAAGGCCAGCCTGACCTACATAGCAAGACTTTGTCTCAAAAAAAAAAAAAAAAAATCAATTTGCATATGTTTCATGTAAAGCTTATTCTTTTAACCCTGGTGTTTTATAAATCTTTTCTGTTTTAAATATATAGGCTATTTGTGGTTGAATTGTGCTACCTTGATTTCAAATGCTGAAGCCCTAACCCTGGTCCTTTGGAATGTGACAGTATTTGGAGATAAGGTTTATAAACAGGTGACTAAGTTAAAATGAAGCTGTTAGGGCTAGGCCTAATCTGATCTGACTGGAGTCTTTATAAGAACAGATTGGGATATAAAAAGCAACATTGGACGTTCATGCACAGAAGAAGGACCACAGGAGGACGCAAAGGGTCCATGCGGAGGGAGGCCATCTGCAAGCCAAGGGGAGAGACCTCAAGGGAAATCACAATACCAGCCCCTTTCACTTGGGCTTCTAGCTTCCAAAACAGAAATATGTAAATTTCTGTGCTGTAGCTAGCCAGTTTGTATTTTGTTATGGCAACCCTAGCAAACTAGCAAACTAGTGCATACACCAACCTGGATTTTTCTTTAAGTAAATTTAGTGTATCCAGGGGGCTGGGAATTTAGCTCAGCGGCACAGCGCTTGCCTGGCAAGCGTGAGGTCGTGAGTTCAATTCCAGGTACCAGAAGAAAACAAAAAAAATTTAGTGTATCCAGATGGTCTGCCACTAAGGAAGCTGTTCAAGCCTTGTGTCTTAAAGATATTATCCTATTTTTCAAAGATTTGAAAGAGAAATCCAAATCCAAAAGAGAAGCTTGGGCATTGTGGTGACTCCCATAATCCCTACAATGGGAAGATTTCTGGTTTTAGGCCAGCCTAGGCTAGATAATGAGTTTGAGGCCAGCCTGGACAATAGAGCAAGACCTTGTCTCAAAGAACAAAACAAAGCAATTGATAATAGTTATGCCATTTTAACTATAGACATCTTAGAAGTGCCTGTTTAGACAAATATGAAGAGTATTTTCTTTTGTCTTATTCATTCATTTATTTATTTATTTATTTTTGAGGCAGTGTCTCACTATGTAGCCCAGGTTGGTCTGGAACTCACAGCAACCCTCCTGCCTCAGCCACTGGAGTGCTGATATTACAAACATGTACCACAACACTTAGCTCTTTTGTCACCTTTAACTTTACATAGTCAACAACGTAAGAAAAATCTTAATGTGAAAGTGATAACGGGCTGGGGATTTAGCTCAGCGGCAAAAGCGCCTGCCTGGTAAGCGCAAGGTCGTGAGTTCGGTTCCCGGTACCGGAGAAAAACCAAAAAAAAAAAAAAAAGACAATGAAAGTGATAACGATAACTCACAAAACCAATAGAAATTATTGTGACATAAAGCACAAATTTTCAGATCATACCAAAAGCCATGATTCATTAAGAAACATAGATTCATTTAAAAACCAAATAAAAATAAGGAATTATTTCCTAGATTATTTGATAACATGATTAATGGAGAGAATGAGGCATGCAAATACACTGGTAAAATTATGAACTCCTCATGGATTTGCCAAAATTTTGATATTACAAGGTAATATCAAAGGTAACATAAAATTCATAATGTTTTAAATAAGTACATCGGTCTTCCATGACAAACTGATCTTTGTTTGTTCTCAACTCAAAGACTTTTTTGAATTAGTCTTGCACTAGAAATCTTGAAATGCCTCACATCTTACAGCCCATTCTAAAAGAATCTTGTTAGATAACAATAAAAAGAGAAATGAAATCCACATACACTTAGAAATTTAAAATAGACTACTAAAAGTATAGTCTAGGGAGTCAGGCATGGTGGTGCATGCCTGTAATCTTAGAACTTTGAAAGGCTGAGGCAAGAAGATCTGGATCACAAGCTCGACTCCAGTCAAAGCAATTTAGTGACTTAGTGAAATCTTGTCTCAAAGTAAAAAATAATAATGGCTGGGGTGAAGCGCATTGTGAAGGCCCCCTAGGTTCAATCCTCAATGCTAAAAGGAAAAAAAAAAAGGGCGTAGTCTAAGGAAAAATTAAAAATAAATTTTAAAACACTTAGACATAAATTATATTGACTCTCAAAACTTGAACATAACAAAACTTGTGTCATGAGGTAAAACTAGCTCTTTCAAAAGTATTGTAGGGAAGAGTATAGATGGAAAATGAATGAGGTAAGTGTCCAATTAATATGTTAGAAGTATAATAGCATAATAAAGGTAGGACCAGAAACTAACAAATTAGGAAATAATTGCAAAAGAGAAAAGCAAAAAAAACCAAAGCTAATTTATTTATGTATTTATTTATTTATTTATTATTTATTTTTGAGAGAGTCTCATTATGTAGTGTAGGCTGGCCTTGAACTCACTATGTATGGCACACTGGCCTCAAACTTACAGTGATTCTCCTGCCTCAGCAGGAGAATCCCAAATGCTGGGATTCAAGGTGTGCACCACCACACCCAGCTTGAAGACATTTATTAAAAAATTAATTACTCCTCTGACTGATCAAGAAAAGGGACGGAGGCAACTGAAGAATTCTAGGGTTGAAAAGGTGGACATAACCTTTGCTTTATTCAGGTTATAATGATAGTAAAGAGTACTACAAATAAACTTCTGTTAATTTAAACTTGAAGATAAAGATGAAAAGCATAAATTCTTAGAAAAATAATATCACAAAACCAACTCAAAAAGAAATGTGAATGTATATATATGCAAAACTTACCAAACTTGATGAAGTGAAGATTTTTACCTTATATAAATACAAGCACAGAACTATAAAAAGGAAAATCAGGGGAATGCATTCTCTGAGGCAATTTAACTTGGTACTAAAACTAGAAAAGAACAGCACAAGAAAATTATAGGTCAATTCAATTTAGGAACATAATGCATACATTTTACATAAAATAACAGCAAGTTGAATCTAACATACACAAAAAATAAAATACACTATGACTGAGTTGTATGTTTATTCTAAGAATGTAAAATGGTTCATCAGAAAAATTCATGAATGTCAGTTAACATGTAAACATATTAAAGGATAAAAATCATGTGATCATTTTAACAGATGGAGAATAAAAATTTTATGAATGTCACCCATTTTTTATTTTAAAAAACCCTATCAAATTTAAAACAGAAAAGAATTTTCTTGACCTGATAAAACGTCAAGACTACCAAAACATATAAATAACATGTTAAATGGGAAATATAAAAAATATACCCTTTAAAATCAGGAACAACACAAAAATGTCCATTTCTACTCAATATGATTTAGATATCCTAAGCCATAAAAGTCAAGAGGAAGGTATAACAGATACAAGGATTGCAAAAGAGGTGGAAAATTGTCATTTTTTTTACATATAGAAAATTAGTTCTAAAGAATCTAGTCAAATTACTGGAATTAAGAGTTTGGCAAAATGGCTGCCCAAAAGATAAATATACAAAAATCTACCCATTTGTATGTACCAGTCACAAACAAAAATGGATTGCAAATATACATTTGTAACTGCAACAATAAGAACATATATTTAAGAGAAATCTCAAAAAATGTGCAAGACTTTTATAGCTAACCTACAAAATGGTATTTAAAAATGTTAAAGAAGATCTCAATATGTAAAAATCCCACTTCAGCAAAAGGGAAGACAGTCTAAATATGTCAGTATTCCCAAACTGACCTGTACGCTCCATCCAGCACAATTAAATTTCAATAGTGCTTTTTGTGGTACAAATTGATTCTAACATGCCTACAGCAGAGCAATATTCTAGGAATCACTATACTCTTGATGAGAGAATAAGTTAGATGTACCTGCCCACTAAATATTAAAACTCAAAAAATCCTAATCACTAAGACAGAGTAAGGAGAGACAAATTGATCAAGGGGATAGAATAGAGAGCTGGAAATCCACATATGGCAGATATTCCATTGTAGTTCCTTGGGGGAAGAGATGAGGCTATTAATAAGTATATGAGGATAGTGGTTACTGAAGTTGGATCCCTACTGTACTAATCTTCTGAGGCTGCCACAACAAAACACCATAGACTGGAATTAATAGAAATTAATTTTCTGGGAGTTCTCAAGGCTGGAAGTCCAAGATCAAGGTCCTGGCAGGGTTGGTTTCTGGTGAGGCCTCCCTCCTCACTTGCATGGCTGCTTTGTCTGTGTCCTCTTCTGGCCTTTCCTCTGCGCACAAGCATCTCTGAGGTCTCACACTGTTTTTACAAAGCCAAAGTTCTACTGGATTAGGGCTCTACCCTAATCACCTCATTTAATCTTAATTACCTCCATGAAGGACCTATCTCCAAACACAGTCACATGGGGGCTTAGGGCTTCTGCCTGCGAAATTTATTTTTGTCTTTTTTTTTTTGGTTTTTCTCTGGTACTGGGGACCGACCTCAGGACCTTGCGCTTGCCAGGCAGGCGCTTTGCCGCTGAGCTAAATCCCCAGCCCCGAAATTTATTTTTGATGGGAGGGGAGTGGTGGGCAGTCCCTAACACAGTGCCTAACACTGGCCTTAGGGGTTGCTGGGGCAGGGCCCGAAAGTGGAGTGGCCACTGGAGAAGCGCTGAGGGCTCTGCAGACAGCCCGGGGGAGAAGTTAGATGCAGCACTTTGCCCCAGGCCTCATGTGTGACTTCCTGTCTGCTGGATTCACTCCTGCTTCCAGCCAAGAAAACAGGTCCAAGGTGCTTGGTTTTGGGGGCTGGGTTGTTGTTTGTTTGTTTCTCTCCCCAAGGAAGAAAGTCCTGACTTGACTTGGAGAACACCCAGTTCTTGATAAGATCATGGGAGAGGGGAAAAAAACAAAAAAACCAAGTTACAAAAGATACAAAACAATAGTTTTCAGGTATTGGATATCAGGCAGCACAGGAGAGTGATCCTGAAAGATTGGAAATGAACAAAGTAATCCCCAGAAGTGCTCCAATTTAGAGTTTAGAGACAGTTTCCAAGCTGTGGTACAGGCAGGAGGAAATCAAACAGAGTCCAGTGGTTCCCAGAGTTAAAGGGGCAGAGCAGGTAGAATTTTGACCTCCTGGCATAAAAAACAAAGACTTGCTCAGAGAGAGCTTCAGGTATCCGCAGAGGGTTCCTCTTGAGTCTTCAGCTGATTTTTTTGTTTTGTTTTGTTTTGTTTTTCCAGTACCGGGAATCGAACTCATAACCTCACGCTTGCCAGGCAGGCGCTGTGCCATTGAGCTAAATCCCCAGCCCCTCAGCTGATTATTGACTAGAGCATGTATGCACTTTTATAAGAGCCACAGCCAGAGCCAGACTCACCAGGTAGGCAATCCCTAGAGACCCTCCCCCACCACACACACACAGGCAAACTCATGCAGCCCAAATGAAAGACGTTCTACTATACAGCGCAGGAGGCAGAGTACGCAGAAAGATATTGCTTCAGTAAGGGTGCCAGATTAGCCTTGGACTAAAGACTGCTCTGGTTCCACCTAAACAAGCTGACAAGCAAGCTTTAAGAAGATCAAACTGTTTTCAAGCAGCTCAACTACAGGCTAGAGTAGTACGCAGTTCTCAATGCATGGGATTCTTTCAAAGGTTCTATAGGGCCAGAATTATTTCCCCAGTAATACTGACATATAACTGTCTCCTATTAAGTCAAACATTAGAGACTCATAAAAAATGCAACCCAATGCCAGCTAGTCCTTGCTGACTTTTTAGACAATAATTTATTTTTCCTAAAATATGGTATTTATGCTAACATAGTAACGTTGTTATTACTACTATAAAGGGCATAAATAAATGTTTTGGAAGTCTGCTCGATTTTAACTCCCAGGACAGTAAACAGAGGTACTGCCCAGATCAATGAAGGCCCTTTTGGGGTCTTGATATTTTGAAGAATGACCATCGATCCTAAAACAAAAACATCTGAGAATCGCCATTGTAGGAGATTTCCAAAGTGAGACTGAATTTATTTTTTTTGGTCACAGACAGAGGCTTGTCTGGAGGGATTTTTAGCTGGGAAGTGTCACGACTGGAGTCCTGACTAGAGTTTCAGAGAAGCCTTACATGCCAATTTGCAGGTAGGACAATGGAGTGGGGAGTGCAGGTAAAACAATGAGAAGGTTATAAAAGTGCAGGTAAAAAGCAGGAAGATGTTGGGCCTGGGCAGGAGAAGGACGAGAGAAGACACGGCAGCAGAATCCATACGAGAGAGAATTCATAAGAGTCAAAAGGTACTGGGAGAAAAGTGACCAATACGATACCTAGTTGGCCCAAAAGGCAACAGTGTCATTGGTGGAAATGAGGAATTCACGAGACAGGTGTTTTGGGAAGTACACATGAAAGTAAGACTGCAGCTATGACAAGCAGAAAGCTGGGAGTGTGAATGGACCTGGGGAAGTTGCTTCATGTGGGACAGGTTGAGTCAAAATGTTTACGGTTGTGGGAGCTGAAGAACTTCCCCAGGGAGATCCCAGAGCGAGATACAGATATGGAACAAGAGACCTTGGAGGACAGCTGCAGGCTGGGGGCGGTATTCACCCTGAAGGAAGAGGGAGAACTAGAATTTTGCATTGTCTCCGAAGCCAGGAAGAGTGTTTGTAAAAGCAAGATGAGTTCACAGTATCCAGAAGCCCTCTGGGTAGAGCTAAGAGAATTTCCCCGGTGGGAGGATGCCTCCGGGAAACTTCAAATGTAATTTTCCGAGACTTGTGCGCGTGAGTCAGACCACAGGGCCTAAGCAAAGAAGCGACGGTGCGAGCTGAGAAACTCCAAGAAGGCTGGCGGCAAGAGAATGGAGTGCACAAAGATGGCAGCTAACCACAGAATGGACAGATATTCTGCTGAAGAAAGAAAGAGTGGGAGGAAAACCGAAATCCCGGATAAACTCACTCTTTGGAGTTAAAAAGAAAAAGCTTGAGAAAGAGGAAAGGGAGTGGTGTGTGGAAAATGAGATTGGCTAGAATGTGCAACCAGCAGTAGGTAACAATGTCACAGGCAGCAGAGGACTAGGAGCCTTTGGGCACATCAGGATCGCGGAGGATGGTAAGATTCTATTCCTGCCACAAACGAAAACAAGACCCAAGAAGCTCGGGTGTCCAGAAAGCATTGGGAAGTTTTGTTATAGTCAACTTTCACGATGGTTTCCTCTGTACAGTTGGACTTAGTAAGATTTTATTTTTGTATTTATTCTTATCATACTCTTATTTCAGTATTTATTTTTGTGTTTTTCATTGGAAAGTTTAAGATTTTGTTTTTGTTTTCAAACAAGGCCTCAGAACATCGCCCAAACTTGTCAAAGTCCTGAACTGAACTGATCCTCCTCCCTCAGACTCCTGAATAGCTGAGATCACGGACACTGGCCGCTATTCCTGGCTGCAAGTTTTAAAATAACGAATCCTACATGCCTCTTTCATAATTCAATGTGCTCATAATTTTCAGCATTCTCTATCAAGGCCACAATGTTAAACAATCTATCCCTGAGGGATAGGAAGAAAAAAATGAAAGAAGGTATTACTTTACCTATTTGCATTTTAGAATTTCTTCATGCACATAAATTTCTCTTATAACTAAAAAAGTAAGGCTTTCCTTGGATACAATCGGAGTGTCCACCAATTCATGAGTGGGTAAAGAAACAAGTATGTCATATGTATATGTTGTGGAATGCTATATAGCTATTAAAAAGGAATGAATTCCTGTCATTGGGTACAAAGCGAAGGCTGGAAGTGAAAGGCATTATGCTAAGTGAAATAAGCTGGACACAGAAAGACAAATGCATGTGAAAATGTGAACTCTCAAAATGTGATCTAATGTGAAACCTAAAAATTTTGATCTCATGGAAGTTGAGAATAAGATAAGTTACCAGAAGCCAGAAAGAGTAACAGAAAGAGAAGTATAGGGAAGGTTAATCAATGGATATTTCTATTAGGAGAAATAAGGTCTGGTGTGGTATTACACTGTAGGGTGACTATTAAAAATGATAGTGCACTATATATTTCAAAAAGTTAGATGAATTCTTAATGTTTTCACTACATGGAATAAATGTCTGAAGAGATAGATGTTCAAGTAAGGGTATCAGGTAAGATATCTTTACTTGAATATTACACAGTATCACAGCTATTAAAATCATGATACCCATAAATATGTACAAGCTTTATGTGTCAGCTAAAATAAATATAAGACCTTCAAAACATTGCCATAAACAGGAAAAATAAACAGTTGGTGTTATGTTCTACACTGTTCAAAAAAATTTGGGGGGTTATTGAGACAGGGTCTTACTATGTAGTTTAGGCAGGACTTGAACTCATTATGGTCCAGGTTGGCCTTGAACTCCCAGTGATTTTCCTGCCTCGGCCTCACTGGGATCACAGGCATGTGCCACCATGCCCAGCCGTAATGTTCAAGTTTTGACTGCTGGACACGGGATACAATGCCCTGCCCAGAGAGAGTAAAGAGCAAGGACATAATGGCAACCAACCTCAGAAATGCTCACTAACGCATTCTCTTTAGTATTTTCCTTAGTTATTAAAATGCTAATGCTTGGGCTGGGAATACAGCTCAATGGAACAAGTGCCTGGGGCAAGTGCAAGATCCTGAGTTTGATTCTCAGTACCAAAAAAAAAAAAAAAAAAATGCTAAAGCTTGATAAAACTACCAGATGACAAGGACTTAAACAAATAGTCTAACTCTCCCTCCCTGAATAAATGAGCCCTGAATGTGATTACTTGGCTACTCAATATCCATAGTCCTAGAGTCTTTATGGAAACAGTGTACAAGCTACTCCTTCTTCCATGTGTAGCCAAAGCAGTCTTTCTGAGGATATTGCTTCATTGCAGAGACTCATTTAAATGACCCTGCAAGCTATGAAAATGCAGAGCAAAGGACAGTCCTGTGAGTTGGCGTGAGTTGGTGTGTAGGTGTAGGTGTCGCTGTGTGTGTGAGAAATGGGCACGTATTTGCTGCTTAGTAACATCTGTTCTTCCCCTTTGCGTGCTGAGGTGGTCCATGACAGAAGAGATGCTCTGGCAGGTCACCTGAGCCTTTACGGGGAGCAACTGCTCTAGCACAAGAGTTGCTGGCGTTGGGTTATTTTCTAACCTTGCCCCGCTGGGTGCACTGTTGAGCACTGTGGTTGGGGGGTTGGCTGAGTGTGTGACTGCAGTCTGAAATAAATATGGCCTCAGAGCTGCTAGCGTGATGGGAAGAAAGGAGCTGAATAAATAATATCAGCAGGATGATGAGCAAAAGAGCCGCTTGTTTCCAGAAGGGCCACGGCCCATCTTTAACTTCCTGTTGCGGACACCCAAGCCAAGGTGCTAGTGGACTGGTCATACTTCCCAGTTTTCTCTCACTTCTTGGCTTTTCGCAGTATGACTGGTTTCCTGTGAACTAAATACGTCCTTAGTACTCTGACCCACGCAGGATAGTTGGGAGATATATGTGGATTTCCTGCCACCAAGAGCAGGTGGATGTTTGAGCAATAAATGGAATAAATAAAAATGAGGTGATTGTGTCTGAAGTCCGAGCTAATGAAGTGGATCATTCCAGATACAATATTGACGTGAATTTCTCCAAAATGAGTCATTTCCCTTACGGTCTTTCTTCATATTCCTTAAATGTATTCCCACAACACCTGCAGTCAGTTGAGTGCACATTTTCTGGGAATATGCGGTGCAGAGATCACCGATTACCTATGAGAAAAGTGGACCCAGAAGATAGATGCCAGGACCTCTGGAAGGAAAAAGTCTACCTGCACTGGTGTGGTTTTGGATGCTGGTTCCTCCGGACACTTGCACACTAGCAGACCACCTGTTTGAAGTCATCTCACCAGACATCTGCAGGATCCACCAGGACATCAGTTCCATAGTTATTGACCCATACTCAATACCCATAGTAGATGCTCAGTAAGTAGTTATTGAATAGACAAATTAATCTAGTGAGCTAACCAACATGAAAGTATCCAAGTACAGCAAAGTAGGATGAAAGATTGATGATGTATCCATTGAGAACACTACTAGGAAGGGAAATATTCTGTGGGAAAGGACTAGAGAGAGGAAGGAACACATTAATACAAATACCCTGGGGAGAAAGCATGTGTGATGGAGGGCTTCAGTGTAGATCCCTTTGAGCTAAATGGAGCCAAATAGCATTTCCTTGCTGATGAATGTCCTTACCTAAAGGAAATAGAGAGCTTCAAAAGAGTGGAAGTAAATCTCAGTATTTCTGGGCCCAGTGCCAGATATCTTAGCACATTAAAGATGACAGACAAAGGAGATGACACCTGAAGACTTATTCCAAATTGTATATCTTCCTCCTTTTGTGGGTTAGCAAGCGTTGAGTAATGCACATCCAGGAAGTAATAGTGAATGTGGGGAAAGATGCTTTTTCCTGTTCTCTCTTGGATTTTAGGAGCCATTTTATCAGGGAGGAATGAGGTCTAACTAGTTAGTACTGTGCTGTCTAGACCAAACAAGAAGAAATAGCTTCACCTCCAAGTAAAGGAAGATGATAAGACGTTTCCTACCAAAGGATTCTTGTGGCTGATCGGACACTAATATTTTAATTTCACCAAAGGGTAACCGAAAGGGTCAGGGTAGCCCCTGAAAAAGATGAGTATTTATCTGATTTTTTAAATAAAAAGTTTATTACGCTGTTAGGAAACTATGGATGTCGTTTTTCTGGGACTTGTACCACATTTCCTCCTTATTTGAATTTTGAGAGCCAGCTAGTGAATCAACTGTTTCTTGCTACTTACAGTGTGAGAAGAGTTTTTAAAACATAGAATTTTGAAAATGTACAGAGCCTTTTTTGGACTAAAATGTTTGTGTCTAATTCAGAAAACAAACAAACAAACAAACAAAAAACCTCCTACAAAAAGTAAGACCTGTAAAAGTTGGAATCTCAAAGCAAAGGAGTTTGAAAGACTGAAAAAGCCACAGCCCCCTAAAATCTCATGGGGGAAAACAAATGCATTTAGAAAATGTACTCATGCAGGACTGGCTTCATAGCTGTGAACATAGAGGTGAAACTTAGCAGGTAATAATGTTTTACAACTTATGTACATTTCCTTGTTCGTGAAAGGACCATTTAGATGTCTGGAAAGCAATTTTGCCCAAGGTGTAAGCTGCTGGTGAGACTATTTTACACAGTAGCATAATTGACATCACGAAAATGTAACTAGGTGGAAGAAAGTCAACTGAATTACAACATGTGTTTAGCATACTTTTTTGTACATGCACTAATACATATGCAATATATTAAGCACTTTAAATAGAAACTTAGAGTCCCACCCATTTGAATTTATTTGCATTTAAATGAACATCAGGGAAGTTAATCCATTTCCAAATGTTTATTGAGCATTTATTGTGTTGTATAAATTGTGCTACGTGTTTGAGCATCCCACAGTGAGGTGACACAAAGATAATTCATACATCCAGGTAGCGTGGAGCTCTAACCAGGAGCCAGTACTACACTAGTGCATCATGCATAATTCTCAGAAGCTTAGGAGGTGCAAGCTGTTGATCTGTCTTACAGATGTAGGAGCAAAGAATATGAGTTTGTTGTGCAAATTCATATAGCTAATCTCGCTCCAGAACCCTGGAAACAATTCCAATCTTGGTTTGTAACAATGTTAAAATACTGTATATATATAATTATTTTTGTCTTTTTGAGACAGGGTTTCACTATGCAATTCAGGCTGGCTTTGAACTCACTTTGTAGCCCAGGTTAGCCTCAAACTCAAACTCACAGCAATCCTCCTGCCTCAGCCTCCTGATTACAGGTGTGAGCCACCACGCCCAGCTTGTTATATATTTTAATGGTAACTTCAAATTTAAAATGCCAAATGTTATCAGTAGGAAGTACTGAAAAGGGTTTGTTTTCTTTCTTTTTTTTCCCTTGTTACTTTTGTTCTTAGATGATAATCAGCTAAGGATTTATGGTCAGATTATTATATTTTTAAAAGTCATTTAAAAGTTGGGTGTGGGGGCTAGGGATTTAGCTCAGCGGCACAGCGCCTGCTTGGAAAGCGCAAGGTTGTGAGTTCGACTCCTGGTATCAGAAAAAAACCGAAAAATAAAAAATAAGAAAAAATAAAGACTAGGGCTGGGGATTTAGCTCAGCAGCAAAAAGCGCCTGCCTGGCAAGTGCAAGGTCGTGAGTTCGGTTCCCGGTACTGGAGAAAAACCAAACAAAATAAAAAAATAAAAAAATATAAAGACTAGGTGTGGTGGTGCACACCTGCAATCCTGGCACTTGGATTGCTGTGAGTTTGAGTCCAGCCTGGGCTATAAAGTGAGTGCAAGGCCAGTGCGGACTGCACAGTGAAATCCTGTCTCAAAAGACAAAAGGAAGAAAGAAAGAGTCATTTAAAATAATTGTCTCTGTCTGAGGCTGGATTCACAGAATGAATTATTTCTTTTTTGTTTTAGTTCTAATTTGTATTGCACTTGGAGGTACAATATTTAAAGCCATATGGCCACAGATCTAAGGATGAATCTTCCAGTACAATTCACAGACACTAAAGATCATATGTAGACTATCATTTCTCTGACTTCTGATTTTAGCTCTAGTTTGGGTTATTTCAGAAGAAAAAGGGCCTTTATTTACAAGTATTGAGCATCCTCCAAAAAAACCTCAACAAACAGTATTTTTTTAAAAATTGCTTTTGTTTTATAATTAGGTAAAATACTTCTGTGGTCAAAGTTAAGTCTACAAAATATGCTGTTTTTAGGAAAATCTAGTTTTTCTCTCTCCTATACATAACTTTTTTTTTTTTCCCTTTGAACCCAGGCCCTTTACTGTAAACTCCATCTCAAGCCTTTTAATTTTTTTTTGAGACAAGGTCTTGCTAAACTGCCCAGGCTGCCCTTGAACTTGCAATTCTCCTGCCCCAATCTCATGAGTATCTGAGATTACAGGTGTGTGCCACAATATTTAGCTTGTAGGTAACTTTTAAAAAAGTTTTAGATTATCCTTCCATTACCCTTTTGTTAGAAGCAAGCATATATACATTTATAACCCTACACCTTTTATAAATAAAGGACAATATACTATATGTATTTCCCCCCACCTCAGTTTCTTTACTTAATATATTCTGGAGATTATTCCCTATAGCATGTAGAAAACAGCCCTAACTCCTTATCACAGCTTCCAAATACTCCACTGTTAACTGAAGTAGTCCTCTAGGAATGAAGAATTGATTATTGCCAGTCTTTTAGAAAGTTTTTGAGAGTGGAAGAATGACTCCTCATTTCTAGTGAATCTGAGCCATCCAAAAGAATAAGGAAAGAAACGTATTCATTAAGTTTGGCAATATGAAGGTCAGTGGATTTTTAACGAGGGATAAATGGTATGTATACAACTACCCAGCAGTTGGCAGTGGCATCAGTATAGCAGGGATTTCTTTGTCCTGCTACTGGGGATTGAACTCAAGGCCTTCACATGGAGATACATCTCCTGTCCCCCTTCTCTTTTACTTTTAAAAAATACACCACCATGCCTGGCTGCAAGAATAGTTTCAATGGCATGATGCAAAAAGAAGCTAGATTGTGGTGGGTGATGGGGAATTTAGGAAAACAGAGATAGCAGGAGGTATAGACTGCTCTTTGGGGCAATGTGCATAAGAAGAGGCACAGAGCAGATGGATACAACTAGAGAAGTATTTAGGGACAGGAAGGGCTGTATTTTTGTGGCGCTACTTTAGATGTTTATGAATGTTTTTGTGTATGTGGTTTTAGGATGGGTACTTCTTGTTTGGGAGAAAAAGCCAACTGCAATTAAAGCCCCAGGAAAAGCAAAGGTGTTCCTGGTAGGGAGGTTCTGCAATTCTTCATTTCTCAAGAGGAGGCTCTTGAGTTTGTTGAGAGTATGAATGCAAAATGTAAATGTGAGAAGAGTGTAACTTAAAAAATAGATTTCCTGAAGTTCACAAGAATTCAGGGCACATAGATGGCAATGAACTTTCACATCACCCGTCTTTGTGTTCTTGAAGTTCACAGTGACAGGAGCATTACTTTCTCACTGCATCCTGTCTGCTTCCAGGTCATCATGCACAAAAGCCCCCAGCCCAAGCCGCCATCTTCTCTTGTGACTATGTTGCCACTGCCTCACTGGCTACGAGCTTTCCCTCTCCATACCCCTGTAGCTCCCACTTTTCCACTGAGAACTCAGGAAAAGGTAACCTCAATTCTTGCTCCTTCTTTAAACCATTCAGTGACTTCCTTTCACCTTTAGAATAAAACTTAAGTCCCAGTGAGGTATGCAAATGGTGTCTGTAGCTCACTTAGCAGCATCTCACTGTCCACATCTCAGCTCAAAAGTCTCCTCCGAGAAGCCTCCCTGGCCACTTTGTCTAAACAGAACTTCCCCCAGTCCTTAACATCACTATCACTTTATCCTACTTTATTGTCCTCACAGCTAAATGATCACTTCCTAACTTGTGTCCCAGAGTCTGTCTCCCCAGTGGAAATACAATCACCAGTCTAAAGTAAAATTCTGCAGTCATCCTAGTGCCTAGAAAATGTGCCCAGAGGGGCTGGAGATTTAGCGGCAAGAGCGCCTGCCTGGCAAGCGCAAGGTCGTGAGTTCGGTTCCCGGTACCGAAGAAAAACCAAAAAAACCAAAAAAAAAAAAAAAAAAAAAAAAAAAAAAAAAAAAAAAAAGAAAAAGAAAGAAAAGAAAATGTGCCCAGGACACAATAGGCAGTCAATAAATATTTGCTAACTAAATTAATATTTCTCCTTCACTTCTATACGGATCTTGGTTAGTAACCATCCCATCTAGTCTCTCTGCTGTGGTTTTACACAATACTTTCTAATTGAACAGCCATGGCTTTTAGGGTCAACACAATTGCAGTGAATTTGACATGGACACAACTTGAATTTGATCTCCTGAAAATAAAATGCAAACTGTAAGGGCGCTTTATGTAGGTGAAGTGGAGCATCCCTGGGTTAACTGGAAAAAAGAAAAAACCTGATCACCTGTCTCAAATGGAAAAGTGCAACACGAGCCTTTCTTTTGAAAGATGAGCTAATTTTGGGCATATGCTGATGCAGAGTGGAAGAATCCGTCAGGAAACCAGAAGAAGGACATTCTGTCTTGTGAGTGGAGATTCTTTTTGATCCAGTTATGCAAGTAAATTGTAGCCTGTGGTTCTTCCTCTGTGCTCATGCCAGAGAGTTTCTCAAAGTTGTTAATTTGTATTGTACTTGGATGTACAATATCAACAAGCCAATGTGGCCACAGATCTAAGGTTAAATCTTTCAGTTCAATTTACAGATACTAAAGATCACATGTAGACTCTCATTTCTCTGACTTCCGATTTTAGTTCTCGTTTGGTGTCATGTTTAGAAGAAAAAGCAGCTGTTATTTATAAATATTGACCATCCTCCTAAAACCTCAACAAACAGTACTTGAGTATGTATGATTCAGTTAGATACCCAAGTCTCTTAGATTGATCACTATTTATCATTGCTTTTATTTTCAAATAAGATTATCATCACTACTACAGTTATATAAAGTGAGTCAGAAAGAGTAAAATTTTTAAAAGAAAGGTACATGTTGCAGCTCTGATACACGACTTGGCTTCCAGTGCTCATTTCTAAGTACCCTAAATGCATTTTTATCTCACAGGCAAAATGACATCTTTGAGCTGTCTCACCACCACTGGATTTCTTATTTTCAGTCTTTTTATATATATACATGTATAAGGGGTGAAACCAACTCCTATCTTGCTTACGCCAATGTTATTTCGATTTTGTGTTAAGGCGATCATTTAATGTGGGAAAACTTGCCAATGGATATGGGCCTAGGGAAGAGAAATTGTTACCGGAAGCAAAGCTGTGGAACTTTTTCTGGACATCATGTAGGGACTTTCAAAAACTGACTAATTCATTGAAGATGGAAATTTTATTCTCAGCACAGCACTACGAACATTGAGTGAGAACGGTGGCCATCTGCAGTGAACATGTACAATACGCCAGATGCCACGTTAAGTCCGTTAGAGGCATCAGCACACTTGCGGTGTGATCTTGGGGCAAGTCATTGAATATGTGCATGCTTTTGTTTCCTCACCTATAAAACAGAGAAAACATAGCATCTATTGCACAGGGTTGTTTTGAAGAATAAAGGGGTTAATAACATGCAAGGAGCTCAAAACATTGAGTGACAAACAGCAAATGTAAATGTTAACTTTATCATTGTTATCGTGGTCATGTTTTAAAATTTTTTCAAGACACAGTCCACTTTGTAGTACAGGCAGGGCTTGCACTCACTATGTAGGCTATGTAGCCCAGGCTGGTATTGAAATTGTCATGATCCTCCTGGCTCAGTCTCCCGAGAGCTGGGATTACAGGTGTGTGGTACCACACCCAGCATCATGAATATTATTATTCCCCACAAACCCTAAGGCAATAGACACTGATCTCATCTCTATTCAGCTTTTTGTCACTGGGACGACACACCTGATACTGCAGTTTAAAGGAGGACAGGTTTATTTTGGCTTACGGTTTTGGGGAATTCAGTCTATGGTTTGCAGGCAGCAAAGCAGAAACATGGCAGAAGGGCATGATGGAGCAAAGCTGCTCACTTCACGATGGCTAGGAAGCAGAGCACAGGGGAAGAGTGCTCAAGAGTAAGGACCTGGGGATGAGATATTATATGGTTCCAAAATTACCACCACACACATCCACAAATGTGTTTTCTAATCTCTCAAGCCAAACTGACAACCGAGACTAACCATCACGTTATGCAAAGTTGAACACGACAGCATAGGAAAGTTCTGAGACTATAATAAGTCTTATAGACCGTAAGACTATAAGGACAGGATGTCTCTCAGGTGCTTAGCACTGTACCAGGTAAATGCTTAGCAAACCCTAGCCATTGTAAGGGTCAAGCATCCCCTTATCAGACCACTTCCTGGCTTTTACAAAGGGCTCCCAACTTTAGCAGTCCATGGATCTCACTGGGACCTTCAATCCATTGCTTGTCATCTTTCTAGCTTCCCACACTCCTTAGTGGGCTAAGCTCCAGTGGGCCCTTGATAGGCCTGCCTGGAAGTTCTAGCATGACTCACACTCCCTTCTCTCTCAGACTCTCCCAGAGTGCTCTTCTCTTTTCCACATCCCTCAACCCTCAGTCATTCCATCTCTGCAGCCACCAGCCTATGGGCGCTCAGGCCCCACACCGCCCTCCTCACAGTCACTGCTTCTTGCTGCATCGCTCCATTCACCCCTGGATCTTCCATGAGCCACTGAAGTAGACTTTCTCTTTCCTCTACTTACAAGGTTGGAAACCCATCCTCCAGATCACCCAGGTTCTTACTCTTCCTTTAGGACATCTTGGTGTGGTTTTCCCTGCTCCATAGCAATGATTCCCACCCATTCCCAACTCCTCTTATTCTCCTTTTTCCATCACTGCTATTATCACCTAATAGATCTGTGTATTTATTTATTATCTGTCTTCCTTGAAGACCACAAGGGATTTCATATGCTTTGCTTGCTAGAGTGTCCCCTAAGATTAGGGTAGTGCCTGATTCATTCACTCATTCCACAGGTGTTTAGTAAGCTCCTGTTAGATGCCAGCTACTGCATCAGTCACTGAGATGATAGTAGTGAGCACAGCAGGCCAACATTTCTGCTCTTTTGGCTGAGTAGTTATACTATGTTATAGTTGAGATTTGGAATGTTCCCCGCAGGCCTAGGTGTTAATGCCTTGGTTCTCACCTTGGCCCTGCTGAGAGGCAGTGGGAACTTTTAAGAAGTAGGGCCTACTGGGAATTTTTAGGTCACACTCTTAAGGAGGATTGTGGGATATCTCCCCCACCCTGTATCTCCCTCCCTCCCTTTCTCTCCTTCTTCCATTCTCTCCTTCTCCCTTTCTCTCCTTCTCCTTTTCTCTCCTTCTCCATTTCTCTCCTTCTTCTTTTCTCTTTTCCTTCTCTTCCTTTCCCACTTCCAGCTACCATGAAGTGAGCAGCTTGCTCTACCACACACTTCCAGCCATGATGTGCTGTCAACAAGCCCAAAAGCAACCTCAGACTGGAACTCTTGAAACTGTAAGCCAAAATAACCCTTTTCTCTTTATAAGCTGATTATCTCAGTTATTTGTTTCAGTAATAGAAAGCCCAACAGAGGTTATGTGAAACACCCACTGCCAACCAGGAAAAGAGGACACAAAGGTGTGTGTGACAAGGTGAGGAGGGTGGGGGTGGGAGGCATTTGTCCACGGAGGCCAGGGAAACACCACTCTGAGTGAAGATATGAGGGACGCCAGGGCGTGAGCCATGTGGGCCTCTGGGTAAACGGCTTTCTAGCGAGGGAACACCTCATGCACAAGAGCTGAGATTGTTCCAGAAGAGGCAGGAGGCTCGGATGACCTGCAGACGGAGCAAGAGAGACGGTAGGAGCCTAGGTTGGTGCAGTAAGGGAGGGTGGAGGCCGAGGATGAAGGTTTTATGCATACTGTGAGAGCTTTCACTCGGAGTTATATGGGAGCCATGGAGGGATTTTTAAACACTGTAATACAATGATATGAATAGACAGCCCATATTCAAGTTTTTACAACAGTCTCAGTAAGGCCCCTTTAAGAAAGGGTTCCCAAAATTTCATTACTACTTAAACAAGTAACTTGCACAAAGGGCAAAATTAAATTTCACACTGTATATAATATTAATAATTGCCATTTAGGCCACTAGGACTGCACTGAGAAAGGCCATCTATAACTTTAAAAAAAAGTTTATAATGACACTATAAATGTCATTTTACAGCTCCCTTCTTCATGATCCAAGGAAGAATCATATGCTGCCTTTGGCTGTCAGGTCTTTATTTTTAACAGCTTTACTGAGGTAAAATTCATATACTATATAACTCACTCATTTAAAGCACACAGTTCAGGGCTGGGGATTTAGCTCAGTGGCAAAAGCGCCTGCCTGGCAAGCGCAAGGTCGTGAGTTTGGTTCCTGGTACTGAAGAAAAACCAAAAAAAAAAAAAAAAGCACACAGTTCAGTGGCTTTTAGTATACCCAGAGAGTTGTGTAACCAGCGCAGGAAACTGGTTGTAGAATACTTCAACACCCCACAAGGTTTAGCTTTCACTCCCAGGACCCTGAAACCTCCAACAGCAGCAATGGCCAGCTTTTTTGTTTCTATCGACTGGTCTGCTCTGGACATTTCAGAAAGGAAGTGAACAAAAATGTGTTTTTGCATTTACCTTCTACTTTGCAGAGTATTCTCAAGGTCTGTCCACGCAGGCCGTGTTTCCTTTTTACGACTTAATAATGTCCCCTTGTATGGACATACCTCATTCTGTTTATCCAAGGAGGGTTCCGAGCAAGGGAGTGACTTGATCGGAGCGGCATTTAACAAGGCTTACTCTGGCCGTTTGCTCCAAGAAGCACAGAACGACCAGCCGTGCCAAATGCTGCTTTTAGGGAAAATAAGATGAGGTCCAAGCATTGACCAGTAAGTGCTCAAATAGTTTAATAAAGCGAGGAATTTAATTAGCAGAAATATTCTGATGTATAATTTATAAATGGTATTTTATGGGATTTGTTGCATTTCTTTTGAATAATTAAATGTGGGATACAGATATAATAATTAAATCATTAATGAGTAAGAGTTTTAAATGGAATACTAAGACATGCAAAGGGACAGGACTGACTGGAGAGGACCATTAATTTACCGTGGTCTTTGATATTTTCTTTATATCGCTGGTAACGATTCTTTGGCTTCATGTGAAATTTATTTCTCGAACAATTCTTCGCTCAACATAACTCAACATTATGGTAATTATCCAAGAATTCATGCCAGACACCGACCAAGAGAAAATGTTGACTGTTGCAAAAAGATATTTTCAGTGTCTATGCAGATCATCAGGTAGATATGAGTTCAAATTGCCTTTGCTGGGGGGGAGGGTTGTGTCATGTAAAAACTGTAGGAACTGGACCAAAAATGTAAGAGTTCCAAAGAGATACTGTACCTCCCCGTGGTCTCCGTCACTATTTGGAGCAACAAGGTTTACCCAACCAAACCAGCGGACCCCGGCTGGCCCCAGACGCCTTTATCAACACGAGCTGGCATGCACACAGGCGCTGGGGAATGGGCTATCCAACCCTGGGGCCTGCGGCTCACGGGGGAATGAATGAGGAGCCGTGAAAACTAGGCACGAAAAGGCGAGTCTAAAACGCGCTTCGCGTTTGTAGGACGACGCGGTGGACGCGTGAACGGACGTTTCGGAGAATAAACACACAGAGCCTGGGACCTGACGCGCAGACGCTGCACCGAGCCCGGGCGCGGGGAGGCAGGGTGGGGAG
>NW_004955428.1:1357069-1382541 GCF_000276665.1 Chinchilla lanigera
CCAACTTGCGACGAAGTAGTTCTCGCCCCCTACACGCAGCCCGCACTCCCGCCAAGCGAGCGACACCTCCTGCGAGCCCCGCGGCCGGCGCTGCTCTCTCCGCGCGGGGGGCGGCGGGGGTGCCCCGGGCCCCTTGGCATCCCGCGCGGGCTCCGCTCTGTGCCCCGAGCAGTCTGTTGGGGGTCGAGGTCAAGGAAAGTTCGCACCGAAATTCCCTCTAATTTATTCAAAGGTTTGGCGGTGGCGGCGCGTAATTTTTTTTTCCCTCTTCCGCCTACACCCCCTGAGTCTCCCAGTGTCGGCTCATTCCTTTCCCTTTACCGGATTCGATGGCCTCACTGCGTGTGATTGCGTGAGTTCGCCGTGGAACAACTGTTCCTTTGCTCTGCACCCGGCCTTTGTTAGTGTTGCTCGGGGTTGTTTGTGGATTAAGGTGCGGGTGGTGGGTGTGAAAGAGACAGACGTGGGCTTGTTCTTCTAGTTGCTGAATGTATCTGAAGACTTAAAGAGAGGGTTCCTTGATGATCTTTGGGAAGGGAGGAGGAACAAATGCTTGCCAGGTCTCACACCTACAGTAGCTGCGGCTTTTGTTTATTCAGGCACATGCGATTAAAAAAAAAAAAAAAAAATACACCATGCAAGATAACCAGTAAGGAGCTTTCCTTCTGAAAATCCAGGCCTGCCTCGGGACCATCTCCTGAGAAAGCATCGTTTTTCGTGAGTGCTGTGACAACCGGCCTTTTTCTTTCTCCTCTGTGTTCTGTGCATTGTGTCTGAAGTTTGAAAGTGTGGGATGATGCAGAAGTTGCGTGATTTCTGTTGTGCCTTCCCCTGGCGACGTGCGCAGCGGTGAAATGACAGGATGCCCTTATTTCAGACCATCGCTGTCGGGCTCTCTCTCGTGGGTAACTCACCCACACCCCGGCAACACAATGAGAAAACTGTTCCCTGCCCAGGTTCGTTTTCCTTCTTGTTTGTAATTACCCCCTTTAAATTGTATTGGAGGCAGGTGAGCGAGCTGTGTTGGAACCATTATTTAAAAATAATCCAGGCACAACCAGTGTTGACTGCCCCAGCATTTTCAGTTGGTGTAAATATTTTCGCATCAGTGTTACTCTGATGTAGGTGCCAGGCCTAAGTATGCTGTACTGATTAAAGTGTTTGTCCTCCTCTCTCCCTCCCTCGTTCCCATTTGCAGTTATTTGATATTTCTGTGCAGGTGGTGTATCATTTGTGTAACACTGCAAGTCTTGGGAAGCTGTAAGCGGGGTCCTGAGAGATGATTTTCTGGAGGTGGGTGATGCCAGAGCTTCCGAGGGATCCAGACAGGATCAGGTTTCTTCTGAGGGTAGGGATTTGTCCTTGATTTAGTTTTGACCCCTGCCACCGTAGGTATGTAACCGAATACATTTTTCCTTTTGCAGTATCCTTTGGTTGGAACCTCTTGAGGAGTTGATGGCCTTTGCATTTTTTAAGGCAATTGCTAGTGTTACCTTCTTACACTTCTTGGAATAGAAGTGATTTTTTTCTTCTGCTGAGTTTACTGCTAAAGTAAGAGGAAGGAATTCTCGCTTTCTCAGCTACAATTATTATTTCAAGACTAGATTTTGGTGCGCAGTTCCGATTTCGACCAATTCTTGGTTCAGGATAAAATTTAATAACTCAGTAGATGGGGAAAAGAATCAACTTGAGTGTAATTAGACGAGTGTACTTACGCTGCAGTAGCGTACATAATCAAGGCCAAGTTGCGTGTGGATAAAAGATCTCATTTGTGTAGTCTCACAAGGCTAATGGAGGCATCACTGCGGCCTTATAAATAATGTAAGTTGTGTATAACGTAGAGTCTCCAGAGACGGCAGAGAAAGCATCATTACCAGCCTTTTCAACCTGCTTGAGATCTTAAATTGATTTACGGCACTGAACTGGTGCAAAATGATACATCAGGATGACATGGGATCAGCCTGTAAAAGTCTATGATGTCAGCCTGTTAGTTCAGTCATCATAATTAAACCATATTACAGGGGCAGCTAAGCAGGAGTCTGGCGTTATACTTCAGATATGGGTGGTACGTGGATTTTGTTATAGTGGAATGGCTGAGGTGGCAAAGAACACTAGTGTTTCTGGGAGGGAGGAAGCGTTACAGAATTACGAATTTCTGGGGGAAAAATTGAAGATAAACACAGGCGTGGTCAGTCTTCATTGAATAAATAGCTTTCCATTTGGTGATGTAGAGCCAGGTGCTTGGGGGTGCTGATAAGGACCTTTGCAGTTCTGATCTGTGTGTTGAATCATGCTTCATGTGTGCTTGAATTTAACTTGGCCTTAGGGACCTTTAAAATATCAGAGGACCACCTACTTTATCTGTGATCCTTTACTAGCATTGAGTTTGTACTGTATTGATACATGAGGTGACATGTTATTTCTTTAACTGATCATAGGTACTAGTGCTCCACTGAAAACAAATACATTTGAATTGAATTCATGAGCAAATCGGGAAAAGAAAACCCATGTTTCTGATTAAATTTCTATAATCTTTATTCGGTTTATGGATCATCTACAGTGTGTTGCCCAGTAAGGTAGCCATAGCTACATCTATTTGTTTAAATTAAAATGAAACTTAAAAATGCATCTTCTCAGTACTGTCCACATTTCAGATGCTCAGTAGCCATATGTGGGTAGTGGCTACCATATTGGATTATATATAAATGGTAGAGTTCCAACATCACAGAAGCTCTGCGAGATCAGCGGTGGCGAACAAACCACACGCGTGCCGCAGAGTGCTGTGTATCATTGAAAGCTCTAAAAGGTTCACCATCACTGTCCTAGAGTGTGCCGCCCCAGGACATTTATCTCTCTTCCCCCTTGTTCCTTCTACTCATAAGTTTGTAGGGTCAAAGAGAGAGAGACTACACATCAGTTTACTACTTGTTTTTGTTAAAACAGGCAGTTTGGAAGTGATGGTTGGAGCTACTAGATTAAAAATACAGGTGACTTTTCTGTAGATATTCATTAGTGTCATGAGTCGTAATTTGATTTAGATTATTGTTTTAGAGAAATAACTCTAGTAACTTTTTCTGAGTTCACATTGTGTGCCAAGCTTTGTTTATAATAGTGTCCTGTATGCCCCCAAACTTCCCTAAGGACTGTCTTTATCACATTTTTACAGGAAAGGAAACTGAGGCCAGTGATTCAGCATCTGGTCTTGGGCTGCATAACTAGTGAGCGATTATTATTTATAATCTCAGTTGGGATGTGAATAAAGGTGTCTGACTCCAGAACTTCATTCTTAACTGCGTTTTTTTGGGCTTTAATCTCAGGTACCCACATAGGCGTTATGTCACTGTGCTTCATTGTCCCAGGATAGCTATCACTTTGCTTTTATTTTTTAGGCCTTGAAAACTGCCCTCTCTGTGATTTTTGGGCCTGTTATTTCTTCTGTCTTCTTTAAGTGTTTGAAAGGGGAAGGGATAAAATTAGCACTTAATCTAAACAGCACATAATTTGAAGAATAAATCTGGCATAAAAGTAATACATTTGAAAGCCCAATTAGTTTTATCTCTGCTTTACTGCATAATTCCTGCCATTTCCCTCTTGTGTTTTTGTGTATAATCACAAAGTGATGGTACTGATGAGGAAAGTTCTAGTACCTCAGTTTATCTGTTTTATCAAAATTACTCTGTTTTCCCTGAGCAGTTAAACATTGTACCTTGAGATAAGAATAGTTCATTGCAAATCCCTTGGGTATTATTTTTTTAATATTTGATGTCTGCTCTTGTGTGATATGTTGCAGTTCACTTATTCTGGGATGGGGGGCGGTGGGGTGTTGCAGGGAGTTAGGGCTGTTTAGGAATCTAATGAAACTGTGGATCCTCTATGTTCTCTTTACTCCCAGTGTCCTTTCAAGGGGTGCTTACATACACTGATGAGTTGTGTGTACACTTACATACCCCAGTTGCATGGGACTGCCTTGCCATGTGCTTTCATAAACATTAATACCTACATTTCCTATTTGTAGGACAGAGGTGCAGTGTTTGATGTTCAGAGTTACCTTAAAGATTTCCTCACGCAGTGGGTTATATTAAGGTAAGCAATGAGTCCTGGAGAGGATAACAACTGGCTTGTCGGGAGTTACCCTCTAGGGGCTGGAAGTGGGGAAGCCATGCCTTTCTCCCTCTGAGTGTTGGTGAGTGTTCACGCGTTGGTTTTTCCTCCTGTACACACTGTGTCGCTGTGGCTTTGGGTTGAGCTTACCTGGTATCGTTTGGAGAGAAGAGGAAAAAGGAGTTTTTTTGGCATGCTACTGACATTTTGTACCTAATATTGTTTGAGCTGAGTAGGAATCAAGTCTGACAACCATAGAGAGATGTTTGTTTTCTACAGATTAAAATTGATTTTTTTTTTTATTCTAGAGATGGAAAAGAAAAGGCCTATGTCTGATTTAATCAGTGGGACCTTATTAGAAAATGGGAGATCCAAGATTGTACAAACTTCAAATAAAATCAGACAGTTCTGACTTCCAGGGAAGTACATAAATCTCCTCTTTTGATTCTCAAAACATGGGAATGTGACTTCTCCCTAATCTTTTTTCCGCTTGGTGCTCGGTGTTTGGCAGAGGAGCCTTATTCTGTTGGAAGCACCTAGGTCTGTGACCTTCACTAATTTTTTTTTTTTTTTTGAGCCTGAATTTAAAGAAAAACCATATAAGGGGTGATTGAAAAATACAGTTATTATTTAAATTTTTAAAACTTACTATAGTGAAATAATAATAAGTGTGTTTGAAGCAATGGGGAATATGTCTTTTACTATAATACATGTTGAAATTTAAACATTTGATGTATTTTTTTATCATGCTGTGTATACATACAACTATAAATCACACATGAATTAATATTCATTGTCACATTTGGATAAAAGAGTACCTGCTGATTTAAAAATGTATTTTTATACATAATTTCTTAATGCTTAATTTATAGTTTCCCTGTATTTTAGGGCTTTATACCAAAGATATTCTTTCTTGTGGTCTTTACTAGGATATAGTTACTTAAAAACTCATTCATTTTTCTCTCTTCTATTGTAGTTCCTTTGCTGTGTACTTATGCAGAATGAAAAGTATTTCAGATCTGAATGGCTTTTTGTCCTTTTAATTTCAAACAACAAGAAAAAAAAAAGAAACTAGCTGTTATAACTAGGCATAAATTAAGTCATTTACTTAGCTCAATGCATGATCTTTTGTTTAGATTGAAAGCAAATATCTCTTAATAAAGGAGGGATATTAAATATGCCCTTATTTAACAACTTTGAGTGCAGCATTATTAGTATATGCTTCATTCATTTCTTGAATATTTATTAGTTCTAAGAACCTCAATAGTTAGTTTTTGTTTCTTTTTTTTTGTTTTGTTTTGTTTTTTTTTGTCTTTTTGAGACAGGGTCTTGCTATGCAGTTCAGGCTGATCTTGAACTCACTTTGTAGCCCAGGCTGGCCTTGAACTCGCAACAATCCTCCTGCCTCATCCTCCCAAGTGCTGGGACTACAGGTGTGTGCCACCATGCCCGGCTAAACATCAACAATTAGTAAGACACATAAAAATGAAAAGTTAAATGGTAGTGTGGTGGCAGACACCTGTAATCCCTGTACTATAGGATACTGAGGAAGGAGTACTCCAAGTTTGAGCTCAGCCTGGACAATTTAATGAGCACATACCTCAAAATTAAAAAATTAAAAAGGCTGAGCATATAGTTCAGTGTGAGGCCCCTCGGTTCAATCCCTAGTAGAGGTAGGGAAGAATTAAATGCAACAACAATGTAAGAATTGTTACAGGGTTAACAGGAGTAAATTATACTGAGCAGTCACAGGAAGACCTCTGTGGTATGGAAGGACGTGTGTGGTTTGCATAGGTGGAACTCGTTGGCATGGAGATTGGGATAGAAGCACAAATGTCAAGTAGCTCTGGAACCATACTTTCCAGTAGAGTATCTGTAGGAAATGTTCTATGTCTGCGCTAACACAATAACCATAGCAACAAGTAGCTAGTAGCACTTAAAACACGGCGAGTTCAACTGAGAAACTGCATTGTTTGGTCTTAACATTCTTCAGCAGTCACCTGCGGCTGTCCTGTGGAGCAGGACAGAGCTAGCAGAGCATAACGAGCCTTTCTGCCTGCTCCCATATTCTTGATGGAGCCCAGAAACAGGGGAGGGAGGGCAGAAGAGATGTCCAGAACGGTCAGGGTGCGTGAGAAGTTGAGGGCCTTCACGTGCTAGAATGAAGAAGCATTGCGAAGTCACTGAAAACGTTCAGACCTGTAGTTTGGATTGGAGAGCACAGAGCCTGGATGCCAGGAGATAATAAGAAAGCTAGCGAGTTATCTGTGTGATGACAGATCTCTTGTAAAGGCAGACGTGGAAACAGAAGGGGGTTTTGTGACGGAAAAAAAAAAAACATGAAGATTTGGTGATTGTATGGTTACAGAATAACGAAAGACAGCTAGATGACCCTTAAGTTTCCAACCCTGGTGGCTGGAAGATTAGTGAAGCAGTATTTAATAGGAAAGAACTGATTGTAGCGGTCATAACAAATTAGCATTGCTGTGAGAAGTTGAAGGTGGGGAATCTAACCAGAAGTGTTATACAGGTAAGCTGGAGATTGATAACTGAATTTCCAGAAAAGCTGGGTGTGTGGACTCCTTACAGCCCTGTGCGTGTTCTCAGAGACGCGAGGAAAGCAAAGCTGGTGGCTTGAATTTTAGGAATTCCACAGTGAGGAATTAATAGAAAGAAGAGGCACATTTGAAGTAAACAAAAGAAGGAACTGGAAGAAAAGTATAGGGTCAGAGGAGTGGTGAAACCAGGAACCTGTGGGGAAAAAATTCCAGAAGTAGGTGTGTAGGGGAAAAGAGATCCTTCAAGGTAAAGGAGAAGAAGTCAGAGAATCTAACGAATGCAGTTGCAGAGAAGAGATTGGGAGTATTAAGAGATGGGAGAAATAGGTTCTGATACTCCCTCAAGTGATTTATTTTTCAGAATAGATGAGACCTCATCCTATTTGGAGGTTAAAGAAAAGAAGTTCATAGCAAGCGGTTAAAGGTGATGGAGTTCGTGACCCGGAGCACGGACGACAAAAGGCTGTACTGATACTTGTATGGTAAGGAGGGAGGTCATAACACAAGGACGCAGCCTGGGGTCCAGGTGAGAGCTCACGTCCAGAGCGGTCTTCCCCCTGTACTGATGGTGAGGCGAGGGAGTCAGCAGGTGTCAGGGGAAGTTCAAGAGCACTGGAGAAGTTGTGAAAGACACTGTAGGTAGTGTTTCCAGGAATTATCAAGAGTACAAATTCCAGACAGTAGGTGTGAAGTTGGGAGTGAAGTTGGATGAGGCTGCCTCGAAGAGGAGGTGATTCCTACCTTCTTGCCTTGCTCCGGCGTGGTAGGCCCATGGATAGCAGGTGGGTTCCAGGTAGGGCTCTAGTCGCATTGCCTAGGCATAAGTTGAGGCCCAACACTCATTTGCTTTATAACTAGAAAGCACCATTAACTTAGGATTCTGCCTCATTTGAAAAACAGAGATAATAGTATCAGTTTCAGGACTGCTATGAAGATGAAACGAGTTATACTTCCTTATATCATCTTATCTAACCTGCTGGTAATTGTCAGATGTTACTTCATGTTCTGCTGAAGGGGTGAAAAACTATCAGTTAAGTGTGACATGCCATGAGTTGTAAGCTGTCCTAGCTTCAGGAGTGTAAAGTGGTGTTAAAATGTAACAGGCACATCTCACAGTGAGGGGGGTACAGACCCCATAGAAGACTCAGCGCAGGACCTGGCACGTAATAAGCATTCAGCTGTGTTAACTATTTCTAAAAGTCAGTGCTTTCTAAGAGTCTAGAATGTTCATGAGAGCAATTTTGGTCCAGTCAAAATAAGTGAGTCATGACAGAAGAAGCCTAATGGACTAAATGAATTAAGAGGAGTAGTGGAAGTACTGGTAATGAAGTTGTGAAATGCCAAGTATAGGAATTTGTAAGTAAAGCATTTTCCTGACAGTTCTAGATAGAACTATAGTTCTAGGTAGTTCTAGATAGTTCAAGATAGAACTGTTTTTTCACAAAAATATAGTTGTTGAGCTAGGGAGGAATCCCATTAGTGATTTAAAGAAGTTACTTAAATTGCCCAGGGCTTTAAAAAAATATTTTGAATTTCTCTATGGCTTTTCTATAGCATTTGTTAGTGTTAAAAATTATTTTTTCACTGTAGCAACACATGCTTAGTGCAGAAAGGTTCTGGCACAGATTCCTGTCATCTTTTTGGTAAAATGAGGGAGACTGATTTGTGGCTGTTTTGAGGGGGTGATTAATAGCCAGCTTCGGAGCCCTTCTAAATGTGAGTCCAAAGGCAGAAACCCTGAAGGAAAAAATTGTATAGAGTTGACAGCATTTATGTGACTAAACATAAAGCAGGTTTCAACAAACTGTTGTTCTTTGTAAGAAACTTAAATAAGAAACACTGCCTCAGAAAAAAAATGTGAAAAAAATTCTGAAAAAATGTGAACAAGCAATGCACAGACAAATGAAATACATACTAGTGAACATAAAATGTTCTGTGTTCTGGATCAGACCCGTTACTGGAATGAGAATGATGTCTCCTCTCTTACATTACTATGTCTCTCTTGGTGGACCAGAAAGTGTCAGGCTGGGCACCCTGGGTTTTCTCACTGAAGGAAGGAAAGCCAGCATTGCCCAGCAACCTTGCAAGCCTGGAGTTACCAGGAGGTACACAGAGGACACAAGCCAGAGTTGTGAGAGGCGGACCTTTTCCATCCCATTTCCCTGACATTACCCCACTTCCTCTGTGACGTGGTTTGGGGTCAGGAATCTCCTGATTAGAATGTAAGGTGTTTCAGGGATGTTAGTCATCATCCATTTCTCAGTCAGCTGGCCTGACTGATGAACCTTAAAGATACTAGTCCTCCCTGGAAAAGAGCACTTTGAAATAGGCCTCTTTCTCTCCTGTGTTGAGGTATTAGATTTTTGTAGTGGCTTTTTCCCACACGTGAGAGACATGATGACGTCTTGGAATCTGGTTTTGATTGTTGAGATGGACTGTTTTATGAGGCATTAAAATAAAGCGAGGAGGGGCTGGGGATTTAGCTCAGCGGCAAAAGCGCCTGCCTGGCAAACACAAGGTCGTGAGTTCGGTTCCTGGTACCAGAGAAAAACCAAAACAAAACAAATAAAATAAAGCGAGGAAAACAAAGTGAGAAAAATTCCCCCATATAATAAAACTTCTTACCAATTTTTTTTTTTTTTAAAGTTAGGCATCAGCATTTGATTTTCTAGATTTTCTCTTAGGGATATTAGAGGCTTTTCTATGCTGCCCATGAGGAACAAGTCTACTGGTGATGGGTCGGTGCCTCACCTAGCTGAATCACATTGTCTACCTTAGTGCTTACCCAGCCAATGGATAGAATCAGATCTGCCTCGCAGTCTCCTTTCTTTTAAATGACCTGCCAGTATTTCGAGGGCGGGAGTTACAGATCTCACCTGTGTGTTCGTCACCTGACCCGTCACCATCCCTCCCTATTCTTAAGTACTTTTTGTGTGACAAGTGACTGGTAGTAGGGGCCCTGAACTGGTATGCACAGGCCAGACTTGACGTTCAAACTCTAAGCTACGAGTTGGAGAGGGAAGAGAAATGTTGGGAACTTAATCACATCATAGTAGCTTTTCACAGTAGGGAATGATGATGCTGTGAATGTTGCTGCAGAAATTATACATTTAGCTCTTGCTTAAACTCAGGACGGCTGGTAGTATATAACTTGCCGTTTCATCCATTGCAGCTTCCTGTTTTGCTTTTTGCCTGTTGCTAGCTTTGCAGTCTGGCTCAATTAGTAACAACCTCTTTAGTGTCCTCGTATTGATGTTTGTGTGCTCAAGACTTCTGTTCAGTTTGTTCAAGCTTGAGGCAATGTTTGATTGGTTTTAAATGTTTCTCTATTAAGTGTGAACAAAATTAACTTGATTGTCATTTAAGTGACCGGCAGGAAAACCCTAGCATTTCTTTGCATTTAAACAGTAGTGAGTTGATAAATTATGTGGGATAAGATGTTCTGTATTCTCGAAAAGCTAGGCATGTGCCATTGCCCTTGGGCACCAAGAAAGAGGATCATTAAGTTTGAGCCCAACCTGGGCAACTCAGTGATTTAGCCAGATCCTGTCTGAAAAAAGTAAAAGAAGGCCTTGGGATGTAGCCCAGTTTGGAGGCTCTGGGTTCAGCCCACTGTCACACTCACACACACGAGCACATCCTCCATGTAGGGTGTTGCTTTTTAAGCCAATATTAACTTAGCAAATATCTCCCGCAGTTCTGCTGTGCACACAGCATTGGACTGTGTTTTGAATGAGGAAGAAAACATGTATAAAGATGGTCTTTCCCTTGAAGGAGCAGGCTAGCTGGTAAGAAGAGATTACGATACTGCGAAAAGTTAAAAAATAAACCATTCTTGTTAATGTCACATAGCCTTAATTTAAAGGCATTACACTTACAGTTGAAATAGTCTCAAAAAGTGAAGGGATTTGGAAAGAAGTCTCCTGCGGTTGTAGAGCTTTTACTTCCTGCCTATTTTTCTACCTGAGTTCATTCTGTCAGCACATTTTTGAGTCTGTTCATGTGTGTATTCATAGTGCATCTGTTACGGAGTTTGATAAAGCTGGGGAAAGAGATCATGAGTGTAGGATGTGGACTGAGAATCTTGTAACTTTGAGGAGCAGTAGGGCTTCAGCTCTGATACCTTTTACATCAGAAACCATATCACTCCCTGGACTGAGTTTCTTGAGGGTATGGACAGTGCCTTTGTGAGCTTTACGTTAGTATGTTCCCCAGCACTGGTTTCTGTGTTGTCCGCACGTCAGAATCCCGTGAAGCGTCGTCATCACAAAAGTGGCTGGCCCATCCCTAGGAGCCCATCCCAGGGTTAGAGCAGGGAGCTTTTAAAAAGTGCCACTGGGATGTACAACAGTATTAAGAACTGTTGGCCTGAAACACTGTTGTTGGTATTTTTAAAAACCTGTCAGGAAATACACCGTGGTATGTTATGGGTATGAACCGTGAGTGTCTTTTATCCTCAGTAACGTTGGCGGAGTTTGGTGCTTGTTTTAAGTGCTTAGGCACACCTTTTAAATGCCGAGGACTGACTGGCTTCTTGGTTGTTTGTTTGTTTGTTTATGGAGAAAAGAGCTAGAAAAGATAGGTACTTGATAACTTTCCTTTTTTCCTTGAAAGAACTAGCAATTCCTTGAGTGTGAGACTGTAGACGTGCAGCTAAATAAAGCTGCTGAGGACTATGGTACTCAGATTTCTTAGAGAAAAGGGGAGGAAGAATGTGGTAGAATAGAGCTGTGGTCCATCTGGCAGTATCTGGGGAAGATTTAAGGGAGTGCGGTGCAACTGGCGTCTGGTGGGTAAGGCCACGGATGGTACATAGGACACCTATAAAGCTACATTTGAGAAACACAGGAGTGGAGGGTGGGGAAGGGGGTTCCAGAAGCAGGTGGGATCTGAGAATGGTACGTCACTTAGCGTCTCTGCTGCAGCAAGTTTGCTTTATCTTTCCCTCCACTCCTCAGTCCCGCAACCCACATGCTCCAGGGAGCAGACAGCATTGTGGCTTACAGCTGTGTTGGGCGTGACAGCGAATACTGTGTATTTTTACCTTACTTATATGGGATGCTTGAAAGATTTTTTAAATATTCTCCACTTATGAGCAGCCATCTTCTATTCCTACATTGTCTTCACTGGAAAAGAAACAAGAAAACGGGTCTCTATGTTTCGTACCATTTTCTTTGAATTATGAATAACTAGGAGGATATAAGGAAAACAACTTTCTTAAAGGGAGTTTAATTTTAATATTCCACAGATTCATCAGTGAAAAAGAACATTAAGAGCTTAACACATACATGGTGTGAAGCAAAATGCCAGTTTTTTTTAATGTTTCATTGAATTATAGCTTATAGCGACTTAAACTCATCTGAACTTTAGATTAAAATGAGTTTAATTTTGTCTTGCCTTGATATAAGTTGTAGTTTCTCCATGTCCTAGGAAGGTGGGAATACATTGAAAAGGAAGGCAACAACAAAAACAAAAATAGGTTGGGAAGGGAAAGAGTTGGAGGGATAAAACAAAATCTTTGCTGTTGGTCCTTACGCTTTTTGCAGCAGACAGAGGAGGTGGTGGTTTAGGAGAAGTGGAGGATGGGTAGCCTTGGCATGTTCCTTGCCTTTGTGTCACTCAATCTTGTCACCTCTAAAATGGAATTTGCCTTATAGGGTTCTTATAAGGATTAAGAGTGCTGGCATATGGAAAATGCTTGGTGCTTCTGGGCAGTAGTGTTGGAGATAATGGTGTGAGGGTATTTTTGATTCTTTCTGAATACTTGACCTGTGCAGAAAATTGATAGGAACCACACATTTATGTGGAGCTTCCCACAGAACCACCTACACAACAGTTTCTGTTTGAAGTTGGTGGTGAGAATGAGGAAAACCTTTTGAGTCGTTAAATTGGAATATTTGTGTTTCTGTTGCAAGGTAAGCAACAAAGTTCAGAAACCATAGCAGACACTGTAGTAAAGAAAGTGGCATAGATTGTTGGCCACCCTACCTGCACGTGTGTTCCTCCATAGATAAATAGCCTAAACAGTGTCCTGTGACCCTTACCACAGTCTATCAGATGACCCCCAACTTTATTGCTGTAGATTGGTGGTGGCGAGAAGTGTGTTATGTTCATTTTGTTTTTTTCCACACCTTTGTGTTGGCGGCAGAATTTGCTTAGTAGTGAATTTGTGGAGATTAAAGCTCTCTCCGTAATTGAACATGCACAGGAGGAGAACTTGGGTCCTCAAGCCTTCTCAGCATTCACGGGGTTTCTCAGACAGATGGATTTGTAAGTGAGTCACTGTAGGGAATTTATTGGCCAGGACTGGATTGAACATGGGATCAGAGGCAGGAAATGGCTAGAGTTATGGTGCTAGTCTCCCCTGATTCTGTAGGCACTGTGTACTACATCTGAAGCATTACTTCTCTAGAACCAGTGAAAAACTTTGCTTCTTTGGCACTTACGAGAAAGGAGCTCTTCTTTTTTGTCCAGTTGATCTTCTGAGGTGGCCGAGTGCCCAGTGGCAAGCCATTGATTACCATTTGGAAGAGAGTGGAATCTGGCTGATCTTAGCGTTTGTTTCAGGGTTTATATAAACTTTGATTTTTAGAAGTTATTTTATTCGTCCCAGTAACAGGCTTACATACCAGAAGAGACAGGGCCAAATCGCTCTTGAAGATAGTTGAGCAATATAGAACGTTTTTTCTTTTTATTTGTGAGAAACTTATGCATTGAAAATCTTAGACTGAGGAGTAGTTTTTTCTTTTTTTTCTGGGTACCAGGAATTGAACTCAGAACCATGGACTTGCCAGGCAGGAGCTGTATCCCTGGTGAAAATAGGAGACTTGAATGGGAAGGCAGCTTGCTTTTTTGTTTACTGAATTTTTGATCATGGAGCTGAATTTCTTAATAAAAATATGGTCACATCCATATCCTATTCACCTGGAATTAGATCATGTATTGTAAACCTGTGTACTGGAATAATTTCTGCGAATATCCCACTTCATTGGTATTCTACTGTCATAGATACTATTTCAGTTATTTATTTCTTTATGAAAAGATGCATCTTGATGCCTCTTAGTCATGATGCTATGTTCCGGAGCTATGCAGAATTGTTTTTTTCTGTGCTGAGGACCGAACCCGGGGAGTGCTAAGCGACATCCCCAGGCTTTCTGTATTTATTCTGAGACAGGATCTCACTAAGTAGCTGAGGCTGGCCTTGAACTTGCAATTCTCCTGCCTCAGCCTTCTGAGTAGCTGGACATGTGCTGTCACATCTGACTAAAATAAATCTTTTACATACTTAACAGGTTTTTGTTTATTCTTATTGGTGGAGGGAACCCTTTTCATTTGAAAACAGTCATTGGATAAAGTATAAGCAGTCAGCTTCCCCGAACTTCCCTGTTCCCAGCTCACTCCTAAGGTTACCCTCTCACTTTCAGTTTTGCTTCCTTCCAGGCCTGTGAACACACAGGTGCACACTTTCGTTTCTATTTGTGTTTTTGAAAAGGACCCGTACTATGGATAATAGTCTGTAGCTTCTTCCAGCTGAACAAATTATTGCCTTTTTTTCATGGTCCTGCGTGAATGTGGTTCACACTTTCATATTTAGCAGTTAGTGAGTCATTGTTGGAGCTCTGGGTGAGAGTGTGACTATCCTTGAATGGGAATCTCTGTGTGCTCCTGGGAGACGCTGTCGCTCTCTCAGCCCCTGGCGTTTTCTCTCATAGCCCTCAGTTCCCTTCACTGTCACCCCCAGACCTTCTCTCTACCTTGAAGGTGCCGGGCTGGGCTATCCTGTGGGACCCACTGCCCTTCCTCCTTTGTTGTTTGCTGTCGCACTACCCACTGGTCACTCTAATTCCCACCGTTTACTCTGATTGCTCCTAGTGGCACTCCTGCATATCGCTCCGTAGTGTCCTAATCCTTGAGCTACTCTTGACATACTCAGTCTCAGATTCCTGGTGATACGGTATTTCATACTTCTAAAAATTACACAGACTTCTCCAACTTACTGGTTAGTTTTCTTTATTTACTTAAGCAGAAGTGTTATTTGTTCATGGCCATACCTTCAGGATACATCCAGAACTGACCACTTATGCCATACCATGCTGGCCTAAAATTTTAACACGTTGTGCCTTAATTGCCCTAGCTCCCTGACCGCTCCCCCTGCTCACTGCTGCATCCCTGCATCCTTCAATCTGTCTCACCCCAGCAAGCCCCTGGAATGCTTGGAACTGTAGGTTGGGTTGTGGCTCTCCTCCTCTCAGGTCTCCCGGGGATCCCACCTTGGTTGGAGCAGAAACAGTCATGTCCGCACGTGGTCTCCATATGTCTCCCTGTTCCCTTGCTGTCCTCATCCCACACTGCTTCCTTCGCTGACTCCATTCCAGCCACACGAGACTCCTTGCTATTCCTTGAGCGTTTCAGGCACATTCTTGCTAAAAGTGTGCGCGTTCTCCACACTTTCTCCTCTCTGCTCACAGTATACTTACCCGGGTGTCTTTTCTGAGGATCTCGTCAGCTATGGCATTCTCAGTGAGGACTTGCTGGACCTCCGCCGTGTTGACCTTACAGACTGTTTTGTCTCTTAGTGCTGTATCCCACAGTTCCTGGCACATAGTAGGTGTTTGTTGGACGAATTGAACAACTGTGGTGGTTATCTTTTCTTATAATTAGCCCTTTTTGGAATAAAGTTAGAACTTTACTAAACAAAAATTGAATGTAAATTTCATTTTTTATATACAAAGTATGAAAATAGCCTCATTTGCAGCTCTGTTAATAAAATACTGTATTTTTGAGTTATTCATCATGTAGTAATTTCCAAATCAGTCTTACATATTCATATTGAATTCTTATAGCAACCCAGCGGGGTAAGTGGTATGATCAGAATTTTTTGGAAAAGCAAATTGAAGTCCAGAGAGGTTGTTTTGTTTAAGTACAGTTGTGAAGTGGAGAGCTGTAGCTCAAACCTTCTCAAGTTAAGGACCCTTGTTTTCTAATCTAGACACTGTTTTAAAATGACAAAAACATTAGGGGCTTATGTGAAAGCCTGGGAAATGGGCCTTGATTTCTTGCTCTGGGTTTAATCTGCCTTTTGTTTCCATTTTTGAAAATACATAAAATAAATGGTTAACGATAAAATTCCTGACAATGACAGATCAACAAGTTTTATTTCTCTCACCTGTGAAGGAAATAGCCTCCACCCAGCTTTACTGAATTAGGAGGGAAGTGATTTTTTCAAGTGATAAAAAGAAATAAAATTCCATGCTCTTCCCAGAGGAGGAGTTCAACAATTGGGAGAGTATCGTGAGACCATATGTTGGTTTGCAAAAGGATGTAACTTGTAAAGATGTTTCCTTTGATGCCTGTGATGAATATGGATGTGTTTCCCTTCTAGAGGGTCCTGATTAAATTATGCAATTAAGAGCTAAGCTGCAGGTTCTAAATTTAGGGAGAGAGGGTCAGGCTGTCCTGCATTGCGTATGTTGGCTCAGCCCTACAGATGTGCGTGTTTGTTGTCGTAAACAGCACCTGCGAGTTCAGTGAAGAAAGACAAATGTGTTCCAAAAGCTGAAATACAGCAGGAGTTCTATGTAAGCAAAATAAATAAATAAAGGGGGTAGCTTTTTTCCTCTTGTTGCTGATTCCCTTTTCATATATGTCTGGTATTAAAATTACTTATTTTTTTAACCTAATTAATATACTTTAAGCCGGGCATGGTGGTGCACTCCTGTAATCCCAGCACTCGGGAGGCCGAGGCAGGAGGATCATTGCGAGTTCAAGGCCAGCCTGGGCTACAAAGTGAGCTCAAGGCCAGCCTGAACTGCATACTGAGACCCTGTTAAAAAAGACAAAAAATAAATAAATAAAAATAATGTACTTTATCAGTCAGTACTGGTTTAAAATTTTGATCTACCTAGTAGAATATGGTCTTGAGAAAATTACTGAACCTCTGAGCCCCACATTTCTTAGTAAAATGGATACCTTGCAGGACTGCAGTGAGGAGTCAACAACCAGTACAATGCTTGACTAAGGTAGTAGCTCAGTTAAAAAGTTTGAGTCATTAACGATGACTCCTCCACAGCTGTCCACCTATAAAGGTTTACCACATGGAGCCTTCTTTGCAATCGGTCAAGTTGCTACTCCAAGATGATTTTGATTCCAGCAGGACAGTTTATTCTAGTGCACAACTATCAGACTTTTTCCTGATGAGTCAATAAAATTAAATTTTAAAGTACCAAAGGTCTTTGGCCTTTCCTGCATTTGAAGAGTCATTTGAGTTGACCAACATATAGGTGGGATTTGTCAGGGCTCTCCACGGGGGTCGCTGCATCCTGGAGGACTGCCTGCCATTACACAAATGATTTGAGAATACAGACTCGCTGGGATTAAGGAATGCTGTGTGGCTTTTAGGGGAAATAGTGAGGAGAAGAGGAAAGCCAAGTCATTTATTAAAGGTGGGGACAGTAAGAATAATTTTGTTTGCCACTAATCTTAACAAGATAATTACTAACTAGAGTAGTAATCATCTACTGCAGAACAGAACTGACACCTGCTATTCCACACTGAGTTTCTGTGACCAAAAAGATTGACTAGGTGCTCTATAAGCTGCCCAGATTAGTCAGGATGGAGGGGTAACTCGGAGAGCATAACTAGAAGAAAGAGGAATTCTCTTGATTTTCTAATACAATGAAAAGATGTATACTTGGTGCAGCTAACTGTATCAACTGTGTTTATCCTGAGGAAGTCACGTAATTGTGACATACACAGATCGTTTCCTTTCTATCAAGGTATGCTACTTTGAAATCATTTGGCCGAAATGTCACCTCTTGCAGTGAATTTATTGTAAGTGTTAAGCTGGAATTTGAAGTTTACGCGTTACCCCTTTTGTTTTTGACTCCCAACACTCCCAGCCACTTAACTCCCTGCCTAGCACCACATTGCAGCGCCAAGCAGTCTTGGAAGCGCGTCACTGAAGTCTCACCTGAGACTGGAGGGCTGGCTATTAGCACCTGTGCTTTAAAGACGTAGTGCTTGTGTTAGTGCTCTGAACAGGCTTTCAGAAGCTTAACACCTCCCTCCCCTTCTCCAGATTTAGAAAACTGTCTCTGGAAAACGTATTTTTGCGAGGGAAAACATAGCGAAGTAGATCCTGTGTACCGTCAGGTCCTGTGTTCAGAAGGCCGGGCGGTTAGGGCGTAAGCAGACAGGTGCCGTAGTAAGAAGCTGCCGTGCCGGAGCTGCAGCGCTGCTTCCTGACACTCATGGCTTGATAGGAATTCCGATTGCATGCATTTTCTTTTGCTGAGGACTTGATGACACAGTCTATTTTAACCTGACTTTCTAGCAATAAAGTAAATACTTTAGAACCTGAATTAGAATCTGTAGAAGAAATGGAGAGAGCTTTTATCCATCCCCCTTTTTCTTTTAGGATTTTTTTTTCTTATTTTGGTGAGTCTTACTTAGCTGTGTTTGACAGGTTCAGGTGGAGAAGTGTTGAAAGTTGGCTGCTATTTTTAAATAGGAAAAAGGAATGCAATACCTGCTTATTCCTACACTACAGATACTCAAACTTAATTTCTAATTGTCGTAACTACGGGAAAGAAGAATTTGAGCAGATTATTTGTTAAAACCAAATCACAGAGAATTTCTACTTTATTTTCTGAGACTGAATAACTAGATCCATCTCTGTTTTTATATTCACGTAATCACATTGGGCTTGTATAGCAATTTATAAATTTTTTATTCCTGCCTGCCTGCCTGAAGATTAAAGATTTATCATTTTCCTTGAGGATGTACAATCACCCCTCCCACCTCATTAAGAATTGTGTAGCCGGGTACCACTTCCAGGTGTCTTCTGCTCGTTCCCGAGCACAGTCCCCACCTTTCTTAATTACCACTCTTTTAGGTCCTGCCTGGTCAGGGCTGGTTTCTCCATCTGGAGGTGTGAGCAGAGGCCAGTTCTCCTGGGTTAGTCTCATGGGCGTGTCTGCTGTTCCGTTTCTAAGTCATAGCTGTTTCAGCTTTATCAAAAGTTTCAGCTCTCAGTTCCCCTGGACTTCTGATTAATTCAGTAGACTGATTTGTTACAGTCAGAAGATTAGGATTCAGAATTTTCACCCCGATTTTGTGAATTATTTTTACTCTTAATGGCAAAGCTCATTGCGATTCTTGAATTAGTAATAGATTGCTGTTTATGTTTTAAAATGTTTATTAACATTATGTCCCAGGGCAAAAAAAATTTGCAGCTCTCATCATTTTAAGTATTTTTAACTTTAATCTGTAGTGTCTGGTGTTTTGTTAATTATGGTTTCAGTGAGTGTCAGGAATTCTTAGAGGATCTCTGTGTAAAACCTCCTTGGGCTCTGTTTTGACAATTCTGCCTTTGTTAGGAGTATGCAATTAAAACTTAAGTACCTAAGTGAAATCAAGCAGGTTAAAAAGTAGTTCACTTTGGAGTAATGAAAGTTACAGTATAGGTCTCCTGGCATATTCCCTTTTGACCTTTTTGATATATTAATTTAAACATCTCAGGGGAGACAAGAATTAACTCAGCAGGATATGAACCCTATCTAAAATAAGATGTTAGGACAGCTTACATGTACCTTCCCATAGTACTAATATTGGCACTGGTTACTTTATACAACATATCTTTGAGGTATTTTACATCTTTATGGCATCTGGTAAGATAAATGACAAAATTGGCTTTATATGTTAAAGTTACTAAAGTTTAAAATTAATTACAGTTTGCTTATGATTACTCTGAATCCACACTGTAGATCTATCTGCTTTGGGAGCTCAAGTCTTACTTCTTCCATATGCACACAGATCGTTCATCTATTTAAGCAGGTAGCTAGTGGTGTAAGTCTGGAAATATGTACATAATTGGTTTATCGAATTACTTGAAAATACTTGTTTCCTAAAAAAATAGATCCAGCAAAATATTTGTAAAGTTGCCCTCTTCTCTTCAGCAATGTACCCAGCTGTTACACAGTTTCAAAGTGAAGTTAATCAGTATTCTGTACTTTTAGTTCCTTAATTCTTTTGATCTTTATGCCATGATATTTCAACATTAGTTAAGACAAGAGTAATAAACCAGAGAACAAGAACTGGAGGGAAAAAAATGAGTTGCCTACCTCCTTGACAATAGATCATTTATCTTCTGTCAGTTGCTTTTTTAAGGGTACTATGAGTCTTTGATTTTTTTCTCAAATCACTTTTTGAGATACGTGTTTTGTTTATCTTCTTGGATAATTTAATTATCCCGTTAATATTTAATAGGGTCATTCATTTTGTCTAGTCTGTTGGTTTCCATACCCATCCAAGAGTTGTAAAACAGCCACTCGTCTGAAGCTGATGGCGTTTGGTTGTATTCGCCTTCTTCCCCTCATTGTTTTATTGAAGGTATAGTCATCTGTGAGGGATTGGTTCCAGGATCCTTGAGACCCAGTCAGCAGGATGCACAAGTCCCTCATACAAAACTGCATAGCGCTTACAACTGTGCACATCCTTCTGTGTACTTTAAATCACCTCTATGTTACTTGTAACACCGAATGCACCTCTATGTTACTTGTAATGCACCTCTATGTTACTTGTAATGCACCTCTATGTTACTTGTAACACCGAATGCAGTGTAAATTTATATAGATACTCTACACTGTTAAGGGAAAGTGTGAGTGTTCAGTACAGATGCAGTTTTTTTAATGCTTCTGTCTGCCATGGATTGAATCGTGGACACGAGAACCCACAGGTACAGAGGGCCCACTGCGTCATCAGACATAAATTGGATTAATTTCCTTCTAAAATGTTCTGTGGAATGTGGGATCTTTAAGGTACTGAGTGGCAGGTTGGTATGCCGGATATTCAGACAGTTTGATAATTGCATGTTTCTTGACTGGATGAGGCCAAGATGAAGAAGATGCCACTTGTTGTGCATTGATTAGGCTTCCATTAAGAGTATTTTTAAATTTTTTGGGTTTTGTTTTTCCTTTTAAAAAGGAATGCCACATAAGTTGCACAATTAGCCATTTAAGGAATATTCTAAGAGTATTTTTCTTACTTGACTTTGGGTAGCACTAGTCGAAATCCTTCCCGGGGTAAGACTCCATAGGAAAAGCTTCTGAATTTAGAACCCCATTTTAAACCACAGGTTGATTATTTCCAGAATTATAAGTCCAGTCTGACTTCGAAGTAAAGTATATATGTGGCTTGAGCTCATGAATTGATGTTAATTTGGGGAGAGTTTTTCTTTTTTTTCTTTTTTTGTAATTGATAAATCTGTGAAGGCTTTTCAAAAATTTTGATGCTTAATTTTTCACTAGAGAATGTTAAAAAAGTGGAGGAGACACTACTAATCTTCCCAACCTAGCCACTGTTATTATTTTGGTTGTTCCTGTTTTATATACCAGTTCATGTTATGCTTATGGTTTTTTCCAAGATATATAGTTTTGTGAACATAATTTTAAGGGCTACATAATATTCCATTGAAAAATACACATACACACACTCACACACACACATTTATTTCACTTGACTGTTTTCCAGTTGTTATGTTTACTTTTTTTTCTCTTACAAATCTCTGATGAAATTCTTTGTGTAAACCTGTTTCCTTTACCATTTTTTATTATTTCCTTAGAGTAAATTTCTAAAAGTAAGGCAGTTGGAATAAAGATTCCGTTACTTTTAAATCCTTAGGATGTTCTTTACTGGATAAATGCTTTTCCTCCTCAGTGTTAAATATTTGTATTTGACAAGAGGGAAGGAAATCTCTGTTTGCTGACTCATGTTTTTATTTTGCACTTTAAACTGATAAGGCCACTTAACTTTTGACATAAACTAAGGCAGGAAGTACAAAAAAGGGACAGAAAAAAATTAGTTGTCTAGCCAAGGCCATAGTATCATGGACTCATTGGCATTCCTTTTCAGGGAGGTTACATGTTTGACGTGTATGTAAAAAATGCTTAGCTCAAAGAGACAAAAAATGGTCACTAGCCTTCATTTTGTTCCATCTGTGCTTGTTTGTACACAGAAGTTTGTGATCTTTTCACTTTAAGTGTTGAGAATTTTTGAGAATTTGCTACCCAGCAGCCCCTCCCTTTCCTGTATGGAGTGGTCTTCCTAATGAAGATGCTATTTTAGCTGTCTTTCCACAACTTAGACATAATCAAATTGCTGCTCTATTTAGAAACCTCCCACTCTCCATGGGATAGGATGTATCAGAGGCCCTTCACAGTCCTGCCCCTGCCTTTCCTATCAGCCTCCTGTCATCTCCACCCGATCTAACCCTGTGATTTCTGTGACGTGTCTGTTAGAAGTAGCATTTTAGAAAAAAGTGTTTAGAAAATCCAGGGAAAATGGGTTCAAATGTTGGCTCTGCCACGTATAGTTGCAAACTTACCTTTAAACAAGATATTTAACTTTTCAATATCTTACTTTTTTAAAAAATGAGGAAGATAATGGTGTTACTTCACAGTTTGTTGGTAAAATTAAATTAATTAATGTAACATGCTTATGGAATGGTGTCTGTCGTAAAATACGCTATATTGTTTTTTGCAAAATTCTACATCTTTTAAGGCATGTCTCATACTTTCTCTTTGGAAAAACTTCCCGAAGTCCCTAGGATTAATTATTCTCTCCTTTCTGCGCTATATTATGTTGATCTTAGTCCATTGAGGTTGCTGTAACAGTATATAGGCTGAGTGATTTATAAACACCAGAAATTTATTTCTTATGCTCCTGGATGAGTGGAAGTTCAGCATCAAGGCTTTGGCAGATTAAGTATCTGGAGAGGGCCATTTCCTCCCAGATGGCCTCCTCCTACTGTAACCTCCGGGCGGGGGTGGGGAGGGGTGGGTGGTTAGTCTGGGGTCTTGTAAGAACAGTCATCCTATCTCTGAGGGCTCTGCCCTCACAGTCTAAATCACCTCCTCAGAGCCCCACCTCCAAACACTGTCATGTTGAGGGTTTGGATTTCAACGTAGAAATTTGGGAGTGGGCACATAAACACTGAGACCATAGCACTGTTTACACTTGTTTCCTAGCACTTATCACGTTGTATTGGACTTAGTTCGTGGCGTACAAGTGCCCAGTACATGGGCCTCTTTTCCTGTTCCTGTGCCCGTGATTGCCCTTGCTGCAGTCACACCATTTCTTCTGGCTGAGGTCTTCAAGCCCGTGCAGTCAGACTTCTCAGCACAGTCCTCTAGGGTTAGAACGCAGGTTGCAACTTGCTTTTGTGAGAGTTCTTTGCATACAGGCTCTTCCTTTGAACTCTGAGCTCCTTCAGGAGATCCGAGGTCTGTGCCTTGTGTCCCGGTGTCTAGCACAGAGCCAGGCACTTAGTGGGCACTTAATACAGCGTTGTTGAATATATGTCATCTTGAATAGTTGAAACAAAGCTCTGAAGTAGTGGTTCTTACACACCACCCCCAGTACGCATGCCTTATGTAACAAACTTCCGTCAGAGTTCAAAATAGTACCAGGTGATTTTGATATAAGCTTAACCCCCTTTATTTGAAAATCACTGGTTAAAATATTTAAAGAACTATTTTAAGAGAAGAAGAAAAGGACCTTTAGAACATGAAGAAATATAGACCCTATGAATTATTACTAGGGGGCTAGAAAAAAGTTGTCTTTCTTGTTCTTTTACAAAACTAATCTTTCACAAAGAGTGAATTTACATATCAGTAAGTACACTCTGTCCAGTTGTGACTTTTGTGATTGCATGGTTTTGATTTCTCTTTCCTTTTCTGTTAAAAACCAAAGAAGATCAGCTTCAGAATAACTAGGGAATTTGGATGAAGTTCTTTAAGAAAGCAAGCTAACTTCCTGTAGCAGTAATGGTGAACCTGTTAGAGCTTTCAGTGATAAACAGTCTGCCGTGGCATACAGGCCGTGAGTTCACCACCACTGCCCTGTAGCCTGCTGAGTAAGGTTAAATGTCCATACCTGGTCTGAATTCTTCGGGAAGCAATCATCCATCAAACATTTATTGACAATATACTGTGTGCCACGTATTGGGCTAAGCTGCAAAGAAAGGAAAATAGTAAGAGCTCTTCTGTCGTTTTCCTCTAGTGAGGATGAAGGTGGGTATATTATCTCAGTATAGCCATACACTCACAATTTACCCTGATGTTTATAAACCATTATCTCTTGAAATCTGAAGATCAGCAATGATTTCTCCCATTTTATTTGTTATTATCAGCTGTGTCTTCTTATTTTTCGTCTTGGCTAAGGGCGTATATGATTTTACTAATATTCTCAGAGAATTAACTTTGATTGTACAAAACTTTCTGTAGTACACTTTCCCTAAAGTTTCTGCTATCCTTTCTATAGTGTTTTCTTTGGGTTTAATTTACTATTTTTCCACGCTTTGTGCTATATACTTACGAGAAGGTTAATTTTCAGCTTTTTTCTACTATATGAATGTAAGCTCTAAATTTTCCCCTAATTATGGTAGGAACCACATTCTACATTTTTGTCATGTTTGATGTCACATTTTTGTAATCATTCAGTTAAAAATATTTTGTCTCCACTGTAATTTGTTGGACTCATGGGTTAAGCAAGTGTGATTATTTTCAGTAACTATTTTTATTGATTTCTTAGTTGTACTAAGATCAAGTGATCTTGGTATTCTATATAATTTTACTTCTTTGATATGTGTTGAGGTTTGCTTTATTTATGGTCAATTTGGGTAAGTATTCCATATGTACTTGAAAGTAGTATGTATTTTACCAGTATTGGGTACCATTGATTTGTATACATGATTTTGATTGCATTTTTAAATGTGGTACTCTTCTGTATCTATCAATTTTTGTTTAGTTTTTCAGTTACTATATCAGTCTCCCTGTAGGATTTTGTGGGTTTGCCTATTTGTCATTTAATTCTTTTAGTTTTTGATTTATGTATATGGAGACAGTTATCACTCACATAAAAATTTTAGATCGTGACATCTACATGGTAGATCAGTTCTTCTAACCTGTCTTGATTTTCGTGATTTTTCCTATTCTAAAGACTTACTTTGAATAGATAGCTATATTGGCCTTCTGGCTAGAATGTACATTGTATGTGTTTTACAATCCTTTTGTTTTTTTCTGTATTCCTATATTTAATGTGTGTCTTTTGTAAATTTGGTGATGTTTCTCACTCCTACCCCAATCTGTTGTCATATTTTAGTCTGTTTATATTTAAGTCATAAAAAATAAATAGTTAAATAAATAAATTCCATTTGTAGTTGTCTTATCTATTACTTGCTCCTCTATTGTCCTTATATTCTTTGTTTTTTTTTTTTGTTTGTTTTTCTCCGGTACCAGGAACCGAACTCATGACCTTGCGCTTGCCAGGCAGGCGCTTTTGCCACTGAGTTAAGTCCCCAGCCCCTATTGTCCTTATATTCTTTGGATTAATCATATTTTTAAGAATTCCATATTTTTACTTCGTTTATTAGCTTGTTGTAGTTTTTAAATTATTCTTTCAGTTGTTGCTGTATTGTTATATGAATTCAAAAATTAATGCTTTATGGCCTGGATAAAACAGGAACCTTAGAACACTTACCTTTTTTGCTTCTTTTGCTCTTAGCCATTATTTTAATTTTCTATTAAACAGGACAAAGCGTTTTCTATTATAGTTTTGTATAATCAGTATTCCTTTAGGTATAAGCTTTACCCTTAAGGAGCACTGGTGGCTTGATTTTTTATAGTCCTATAATCCTTTGGCCTGAAGGGTTCACGTTTGCATTTTTTTTAGTTCTAGTCCACTGGAAATCTGCTCTTTCTTAATTTGCCTTTTAGAGAGCATCTTTATTTCACAGTGATTTTTTTTTTTTTTTTT
>NW_004955428.1:1382641-1424332 GCF_000276665.1 Chinchilla lanigera
TTTAGGTTTTTCTCCGGTACCAGGAACCGAACTCACGACCTTGCGCTTGCCAGGCAAGCGCTTTTGCCGCTGAGCTAAATCCCCAGCCCCTTCACAGTGATTTTTGAAGGTTTTTTCTTTCTTTTTTTTTTTTTTTTAATTCCCTTTAAGGGTAAAATTCTAAGTTACCAGTTTACTTATTTACCTTTGGTGTGCTATAGGTGTCATTTCATTGCTTCCATTGTTTCTGTTGAACTGTCAACTGCCAACCTTACTAAAGAGAAGATAATGTGGGATTTTTCCCCGCCAGTACTGGAGATTGAAACCAGGGCCTTCACATTGACCTACATGCTCCTTTTTAGCCTTCATTTTGAGAGAGGATCTCATTAAGTCACTGAATTGCCCAGACTGGGCTTAAATTTGTGATCTTCCTATCTCAGCCTTGAAATCTCAGCTACCATCACAGATGTGGGCTACCATGCCTGGCTAGTTATGTGTCATCTTGAAGATTTTTTTCTTAGATTTTCAGCAATTTGTGATATGACACCTTGAAACTTGTATGTTTTGTTGTTGTTACTACAGTCTCTTAGCAATTTTGAAAAACCTTGGCCAGAGGCTAAAACTACTGTTTCAGCCACAGACTTGCTCTTTCTTCCTCTGGGACTCCAGTTACATGGTACTAGGCCTTTTTTTGCTTATCTATTACATCTACTCAGTTGTTCTCTTTATATTTCTTTTTTAAAAAAGCTTTCTTCAGCACAAACATTTGTTACTAATCTTCCAGTTAACTAATCTTTTTTCCCTACTTTCACTAACCTGTTATTATGACCTTCTAAAGTCTTCATTAGTTACTGTATTTTTCACTTCAAGAGTTTTTAGTTCATTCTTTTGTATGTATTTTGGTTCTCTCTTAGAATCCTCAATTTTGTCTTCCGTTTTCTTGGCATATTAATACTTAATATTTTAGAATTTGTGTCTGGTAATCCCAGGATCTGGACCCCATCCTAGGTCTGTGGTCTTTCGTTTTACTCTGGTCACTCAGTCACCTCTTCTGTATGCCTGGTAGCTTTTGATGGATGCTGTACATTGTGTGTGGGAGGGAATTATAGTCTCAGGATGATGATTTCCCTTCTCAGGAGAGAGTTTTTTGTTGTTTTGTATTTTATTGGCCAAGCTGTTAGTGATACCCATCACTGTGATCTAGTCTAGGATTAAGGTGATTCCAGTTTGCGGGTGTTTGTGTTGTTTTGGTGTCCTCAGCACTGTGAGACTACTGGAAGCTCAGCTTAGCTTTCTGAGCTTTTAGTCTCTTACTAGCTACTTCGTTCTCTCTACTAGATCCCTTGCTGCTTATGCCATAGGCATTGGCAGTGCCTTCAGGGGAAAAGTAGTGAAGAATGTTCAGCTCACTTCTTTGCTTATCCTTTCTCTAAAAACTTGGAGTTTTACATTTTTTTTCTCTTAATGCACTTTGATACCTCGCAGAAACTTTCTATTTTCTGGTTCGTTTGTTTCGGGGAAGCTTCATCTGATACATGCTACTCCATGTAGTTCTCTTCGAAGACCACCAGTCCTAAGGCATTGCAGCCCCACTCTCATGACCTGACAGCTTTAAAGATTATTTGTCCCAGTGCAGTCACACTGTGGGCTGGGGCTCCAATATACGAATCTGGTCCACAGGTTCCTATAATGCAGACGCTCCTCAGCTGAGGATGGGGCTCCGTCCCTATAAACCCATTATAAAGTCCAGAATTGATAAAGTCAAACCACCATAAACTAGGGACCACCTGTACATAAAAGTACTTAGTTACCTGGCACATAGTAATTAATTAATTAGTTATGATTGTGTGGAAGATGTGATTTTAAACATTTTTCTTTTTTTGTTTCTAGGTGCTGACTTTGGATTACATTATAGAAGACTAGGAATGATAATTTCTACTTTCAGAGCGTCAGACTAAGAAGCTAAAGAGAAGCCTTTGTAAATAACTGGCACCTCTCCTGCTGTCCTTTTGCATTTGGAGACCCCTTTGTTTCACGTTTCTGAGGAGTTTATAACTAGTATAGTCACTATGAACGTGACAAGTTTATTTTCCTTCACAAGCCCAGCTGTGAAAAGACTTCTTGGGTGGAAACAGGGTGATGAAGAAGAAAAGTGGGCAGAGAAAGCTGTTGATGCTTTGGTGAAAAAACTGAAGAAAAAGAAAGGTGCCATGGAGGAACTGGAAAAGGCCTTGAGCTGCCCAGGGCAGCCAAGTAACTGTGTCACCATTCCCCGCTCGCTGGATGGCAGGCTGCAGGTCTCCCACCGGAAGGGACTGCCTCATGTCATCTACTGCCGTGTGTGGCGCTGGCCTGATCTCCAGAGCCACCATGAACTAAAACCGCTGGAGTGCTGTGAGTTTCCTTTTGGTTCCAAGCAGAAGGAGGTCTGCATCAATCCCTACCACTATAAGCGAGTAGAAAGTCCTGGTGAGTGAGTCTCTCTGTGTTGATGTACTTTGTGTGCCCAGTAGATCTGTGTCGTCTCACACCAAATAATCTTTCTGTTTTTTCAGTTGTAATTCCAGAATATTTGGGAAGTGTGTGTGTGAATGCGCGTATGCACGAGCACACTTGTGTCTGTGTATGTATGTATGTGAGAGAAAGAATGTGTTACTGAGAGAGAGGAAGGAGGGAAGGAGAGAGAGAATGCCCATGTATTAGCTTTCTATCCCTGGAACAAGTATCTGTGAGAGTAAACTTACAAAGAAGAGAAGTTTGTTTTGGCTCACAGCTTTGGAAGTTTCAATCCATGGCCAATTGTCCCATTGCTTTTGGGCCTGTGGCAAGGTAGCATGTCATGATATGGAGCATGTAGCAGAATAAAGTTTGTGGCAGAGCAGAGAGGAAAAGGCAGGAGCTGGGGTCCCCTGATCCCCTTTAAGAGCATACTCCCAGTGACCTGACTTCCCTCCCACTAGGCCCCATCATCTAAAGGTTCCACTTAAGATGGCACTTAAAGATGCCACTCTGGGAAAGAAACCTATAACATGGCACTTTTTAATCATCTCTGGTGGAATTTTGCTGTGGTGTATTTCTTGTGGCATATTTCTTGTGGAGTATATGGAGGAATTACGTTCTGTTGTAAGACCATTCTATAAAAATATTTTGTAAATTATGCCTAGCTTTTGCATGTATGACCTTTGGGAGGTATAAAGGATTGGACCTCCATATCTGGATTCTGTATCCATTCATGGAACTAAGTGGGGATTGAAAATACTCAGAATGAAAAAAAGTTGTACATGTTCAGTATAGACATAGCATTTTCCTGCTTATTAGTCCTAAACAACATTAGAGTGTAATAACCATATAGCACTTACATTATATTAGGTATTATAAGTAATTCAGAGATTATTTAAATGATAGGGGAGGATTGTGTGTAGGTAATATGCAAATACTCCATCATTTTACATAAGGAACTTGAGGATCTACAGATTATAGTGTCTCAGGGAGTCGTGGAGCCAGTCTTTTATGGGTATGGATGGACAACTGTATTTTTTAGTTTGGGTAGCATTTTGCCTTTAAGTTAGAATCCACAGTTGAGACAGATCAGTTGGACAGTGATTAAATATTCAAGCATTTAAATATATCATTATCACACTGAAACCAGTTTTGTTAATGGATTGGCTATTAATATAGCCAGTGGTTACTAAGAGTTTACAAATGTGGACGTGCACTAGGATCACATGGCTTCCCTGCAAAGAATCCTGATCTTGGGATAGTCTACTGACGTGTGCTTTTAACAAGTACTTCACGTATTGCTGATGCTGCTGTTGGATTGGTGTTTGGGGACTACTGAGCTAGATCACGTAATAACATGCTTTTTAACTACTTACAGGCCAATTATTTAAATACAGGATACCAAAAATTGAATATTTTTTGTTAATTTTATGAGATAACAGGAAATATAAAAGTGATAATTTTATTAAATTTATTCAATAAAACATTCAACATCTGCCCAACATCACTTGGGATAGTCAGTACGTAAACAAACACACTGCCTGAGTGATACTCGGGGTAAACTGTTAAGTGGTTAACTAAAAGGCATTCTGTATTTTTGTAAAATTTTTAAAACATACAGAAAGCATTTAAAGACTGAGGAATAATTTACAAACATCTGTGTATCCCCCACTCATTTAAGAAATAAAGGGTTATACTTAAACTGAAGCCGTGGTTGTATGCCCCAACCTCATTTCCTTCACTAACCACTCTTTTTAATTTGATATCTATCTTCCCATCCAAATTTTATAGTATTATGTGGGTATGAGTCCATGACACTGCATATTATTTTGTATATTTATAAAATGATACTAGAATTTTTCCTACTACAACTTATTCATTCAATACTGTATTTTTGTGATTCTAACATTTTAGGGTTACATTGTGTAATCCTGTGAAGAACCCACTGGGTATTTACTGAAATTTCATTGATTTCATTTGGGGAAGACTGATGCAGTTATACTCTTGAACATACTACTTAGTGTTTGTTTCTGTACAGTTCTTGCACATCTTTTCTTGGATTTATCTCTGGAATTCTTACTAGTTCCAATACAGACATTCTTTTCTGCTTGTTACAGCACATGTGACATACTGTAGTTGTTTTATTATTATTATTATTACTATTATTTTAGCAGAAGCTCAATGTAGAGACATATGGTCCTCTTTTTAGGCAGAAATTGAAATGGTGCTAAGAGTTTTGGAAAAAAGCAGTGTGTGAGTAATATGTAAAAACAGGATTATTCAGGTAGATGATTTTTTTTTTTTTTGGTACTGGGAATCGAACTCATGACCTCAGGCTTGCCAGGCAAGTGTTTATGCCGCTGAGCTACACCCCCAGCCATGGTAGATGATGTTTTGATCTCAGCTGTAACTTTCAGGGGTACGTAGGGAAGGTTTTAATCCTGCTCACATCATGAAACGACACGTCCGAAAGTTAAGTGATCTGTGTGTCAGCATTCTGGAAAGTAGGTGCGTTTTGACGTGAAAAGTATCCTGCAGCCGAGATTCACCGTGGATGCGTCTCCATCCACCTCCCCCTCTGTATTTCACTCTGCCCTGCAGCACTCGCCGCCTGACTGCTGCCCGCTTCAGTTCTGTAATCTGCTCTGCAGAAAGTGGTCCTTTAGGATGCGGACGTGATGTCGCCCACGTTTCCCGTGGCTCCCGGACAGCTGTACATAGAGCCGTGCAGCTGTGGCTCCTACTGCTTTCTCAGCTTTCTTCCCACTCGCCATGTGCGATGCGCTTGGGTTCTCTGGAAGCACTCTGTGCCCTCTCCTCCTACTCTTTCCTCCCCCTTGGCCCAGCTCACTCTTCTTTCTTTGTGTTTAAACTTCCTGGAGGAGGTCAGTTTCACCGGGAAGCCTTTCTTGGTGCCTCCTTTTCCTTCTCCAAGATAGGTTGTGTCTTTGCAACCTGAGTTTTTTCCACAGCGTTCTTCATGGGTACAGTTACTGTTCTGTTGGCCTTCTCTGCCAGATAGAGAGCAAAGCCCCAAGGAGGCGCGGACTGTGTGTGTTACTGCCATCTCTCAGCAGCTACCATTGTTCAGTAAATTTTTGCTGTTAAATAAAATACTGGTTATAATTTATCTTATATGATCATTTGTCCATTTTGTAGAGAATTTTCAGTTTGTCTATTCCTTTGGACCATCTTTTTTTTGGTCATTTTATTGCTGTTACCAACACCTCTGGCAAGATAAAAAGAGCAATGCTGAGATGATTTTGTTACTCTTAATAACTTACATGCTCTGATAGAAGCTTTGACCGGAGTTGGAAAACTGGCTGCCGTAGGCATTTTGACCCTTTGCAAATATCACTTCAGCCTCCTCTCTGCTCAAGAATCTTGTGAGAACAGTTCTACAGAACTTTTAAGACCAAAGGTAAGATATACTTAATTTGAACACATCAGGACTTCACTTACATTTTTTTCATATTGTGACTTGTCCGATGTCAGTATGGAAGAAAATGGACTTTTTTGTAGACACCACTCTGAAGCATCCTGTATATCTTGTGGGGAGAGACCGTGCTAAAACAACCCCTGTACCTCCCAGAATTGAATAGACACACTCTCTCTGGAATATGAGCCACATGGAACACACCTGCGTATTTCTGTGAGGCAGGGAAAAGGGGGTCTAGAATTCTGAGCTACAGATACACAACTCGACAATGAAGTACTTTGAACTGCATAAGTATTTTACTTCAGCTGAAGTGTTTTAAAGAGCAGTGTAGCAGTTTAAGCACAAGATAGTTAAGTCTTCCAAATTTGGTGTTATCCACTGAGTCCCTGACAACTCATGAGAAGAATCTTGATTATCTAGGTGGTTTACGGTAATTTTCAAACTGTGGTCTCCAGAGTAGTAGCATCAGCATCACAAAGTGCCGATTTCTAAAGTAACGATTGTGTATATTTATGGGGTGCAGTAGGATATTTTGATATATGTATACATCGTGGAATGATCAGATTAGGCTGATGTACTTATCACTACCCATCCTTGCCATTTCTTTGTGGTGGGCACATCTAAAATCTCGTTCAGCAGTTTTAAAATGCATAATACATTATAACCGTGGTCACCGTGCTGTGTAAGAGGTCAGTGGAACTATTCCTCCTAACTGAAACTTCGTACCTTTTCACCAGCATCTCTCCTTCCCCGCTCCTTCAGCTTCTTGCACCATCTTTCTACTCTGTGCATCTCAGTTCAGCTTTGTCAGATTCGACGTCTCATGTTTAGGTAGTCATACATGCTGCGATTCTTATGCGTGCTCCTGTTGGACAGCCGCTGGTTAAGTATCCAGCCAAGTCAAGCAGGCCCAGTTGTCTGGGTGTAGTTATCTCTTATTCAAAAGAGATGCTACAAAGTTCATCTTTTAAATTATTCAGCATTTTGATTTTGCATATTCTGATAGTTATAAAACTGACTTCCTCTTTCCAGAATTTTCCTTTTGCTGATACTTTCAAGGTTAGCAGTCTGATGCCTTTAAGTGGGTAGTGGAGGAGAAAGGCATGCTTTTGTCGTTTGGATCAATGCAGATTTTTTTCCTCAGCTGTTAATTTTCATTAGCACATGTTTGCAAGTATATAGTGATTACATTCATCCTAAGGAGTTGTTACATGTATGTAACACATCAGTGCGTCTGAGAAGTGTCTATTCATTTTAGTTGCCCATTATTTGTTTGGGTCTTTTATTTTGGGGGAGTCTAATTTTTTGAATTCTTTATGTATCCCAGATATTGTCTGGGAGTAGTTAGCAAAAAAACTTTTCCTGCTCTGTAGGTTGTCTCTTTACTCTTGTTATTTCCTTTGCTGTGCAGGAGCTTTTTGATTTAATAGAATCCCTTGTGTTGATTCTTGATGTTACTTCTTATGTAGTTGGTGTTGTGTTCACATACCTTTTTGGGTATCTTTTACTGTGTTTTTTTAACCAACAATAATTTTATGGCTTTAAATAATTGTTTTTACTTATGCCATTTAATTTGTTCTAAATAAAATAGGGTAAAACTCCTGGGGAAAATTTGAAACTCTTGGGAAACACTGTGCCTCAGCTTGCATTCATTATAGGTACCAATGACAAAGAGCGTGAGGAGGGAGTAACCTTCCTTTTGTTGAAAGATACTGCTTTGGCCCTGCCTGAAAAATACATCTTTGGGAAGTAGAAAATGTTAGGAATTCCTTTTTCTGCACGTGTGAGCGCTTCAGGAAACAGAAAGTTCCAGAAGCTGGTGAAGACTCTGACCCTGCTGCTGATGTAGCAGGTGGACTATTTACTTGGACTTTTACTAGCCTTGAGAATCGAGGCTGCTTATTAGTGGTTGAATTAAATGTAGGTTTTCTTTCTCTTTACCGGAGTAAATGCTGACAGTGGTTCAGTCAGTCACCTAATTGTGGTATTGAGAAGACTATTCAGTCGCTATCTGCTGCTATTAAAATGCCTTAATGGAGATTTTCTGCCATTTGGCCTTTTTTGTTTTTGTTTTTCACATGGTCTTTGAAAATTGTCTTCTGCATTTTGAACCTATTCAAGTTGAAAGGCTGTATTAAACCTGAGCTTAAAATCCTGAGCCTTCAGTGTTCATCTGGAGTGACACCTTGCAGTTTTAGCTTCAAGGTGCTTTCATTTCAGCACCATGGTTGCCATCTTTTAAAATTAAAATACAGCTAAAGTCGTCTTCACCTGTTTACTGAATGTGGGTTCTGACTTTAGCTCCTTCAGTTATCCTGTAATGCATGACTTGGTAAGTTTTACCTTGAAGAGAAAGCTTCAGTGTTATAGAAATAGAGGAGAGATTCCTTGTGGCCAGGGTTGAGGGAGACTTGGGGACAAGGGGAAGTGGTGGTAGCTGAACAGGCAGTCTGAGGGATCCGGAGAGCAGTGGAGATTTTCTGTATTTTGACTTTATCAGCATCACTACTCGGATTGATTTCTCCATTATTCCTAGAACAGCAGGTAAATCTGTAATTATCTCAATTGAAAAATCATGTCCTGCCGAAAAGCAGCTAGTTCAGCTCACAGGTCAGTCACCCTGGTGCTTTTCCCTAAGACAGCCATTGTACTTTTTGATGGTGCAAAAGTTGTATGCATTCAGCAAAAACCATACTTCAGGTTTTGAATTGTGATGTTTTTCTGTGCTAGCTATTGTCACGGTAGTAGAGATGTGGCTGACACAGTGTGCAGTGGCCCCACTAGGCTTCATCTCTTAAAGGTTCTGCTCCCTCCCGGTAACACGGTCCCGGGGATCAGCACGGCCTTTGGAGAACATCCGGCATCTCGGCTATAGCGGATATTTTCAGAGGCTTCCTGCTGGACATAAGGAAGGTATCCTTGGCTTCTGAAGTTGGTCTTCCACAGCCCGCTAGGGTTCCATTCTTAAGTCTGGGTGGAAGTTTTTCTATTCTGATAAGTTCTTCTATTCTAGTTCACTACATTACACTACATAGCCTAGTGGGACAAAGGGTTTAAACAGTGAACTTTCACCAAGGATTTATCATTGTCAGTTTTATTACTGGAACAGTTGAAAGAATATATAGTCATGAGTAGAATTTAATATCCAATCTTTTAGTGGATTCCATAGTCTTAAATCCAAGGCAAAATACGAAGTTTGTTATTTTGATCCCCCACTACCCCCAGCCAGTACATGTTCTTAAGTGCATTATTTGGGGTATTTATTTGGGGTTTTTATTAATTGGGGAACACATAGGCAGGTTCAGCTAGTACCATTATATACAAAAGTTATGTAAATTGAAGCAGTCATCTAGATATCAACAGTATAATTTATGGGTGGAATTATGTTTGCTAAATCTCCAATTTGAAATTTTAGTTTACAAATTATACAAAGTATCTTTCTCATGCTTTTGCCTTTCTGAGCTTCATCCTCCACTTCATTACTTTCCTTTTTCTATCTCTGCAGTATGAGGTGTGCAGGATAAGAATTTTTCACTTATTTCTTATTTATTTAAAATGCGGGTCTTTCCCATCTCACACTGCTACTTCAGAGAACAGGAAGAATACCAGCCAGCTAGCAGCTGTTAAAAGACAACAAAAAAGTATTTTTAAAGCCATAGAAAAACATTTGTCATAGTAAATGAAAGAAGTAGTAGTAGTGTGTACACTGATTTTAGTTGTGTGAAAATAGTATTTAAATTAAGAATATAACCTGACTAGTACTTCTAAGACTTGCTTTGGGGAAACAGTTGAAACTTCGTGAGTTGTGATTTTTGACTTATTAATCTAACCTGTGAATCATCTTGAGCAACGTCTTACAGGGTTGAGGAGGTTTTACTTGTGGTGGGAGTGGGTGATCTACCCCTTCCCCTTTGGCTTTGAAGGATGCTTGCAAAAGCAAGACAAAAAATAGATTATTTTTATGTAATGCTCTCAGCTGCTTATCCTGGTTTTACTTGTAGCCTCTTTGGTATTAGGTATCAGAAGGCTCAGAGAAGACTTCACACTTCTTTTCGCTTAATGTGTATCCTATCCTGTTGGCCATTTTCAACTTCAAAATATGAATATTCTCTTGGAAGTCTCAGAATTATGACTGATCATGAATTCGCGAAGTCATCAAACCTCTGCCCTGATTTTGGGGAAATGAGGTTTGTTGGGGGCAGAGATGGGGAAGTGAAAGGGGGATATTCATTTATAAAAACCAAGCTGGGAGTCTTGGGACAGCAGTAGGATAGAGCACTGTTAAAAAATCCAAGCAGCCAAAAGAGGCCCCAGATTATGTGGAATGGCTAGCACAGCTGGGCATTGGTGCCGCTGGTTAGATGATGGTGTCAGAACTAGCTTAAAAGGCTGCATGCAGACTTGATTCCCTTTAGGGCTGGTCTGGGCTTCCATTGTCTCAGCAGCTCTTCCCCATGAATGGAGGTGGGGAGAGAAACAACTTATTGTGCTGCTGACCCATATTCCACTTTCATAACTGTCACTGCCTTCTACAGAATTCTCTCTTCCTGTGATGTTTAGCACTGAAATCTTACCATAGTACTCTGTTGGAGGTTTGCTTTTCACAAAACTGCTAAGAGCCACTGACTTGTATAACTAAACGGTAAGTTCCTAAATAAAAGGTGTACCCTGGAAACATTCTGTGGTTTAAATAAAAGGATTTAGATCGATGAAGGACTTCGGCAGTTTCCCCCCTGGTTGTTTAAATAGTTCTTTAACACTCTGGACTATCAACTGACCTTACCAGTGGAAGCTTAGGTTTATATTCTGCTGCATCATGGCCTCAGGTCTAGAGCAGCTCTGCAGGAGGCACTGCTGCCCTTAGCTCTTCACTCCACAGAAAGGGGGCTGGGGATTTAGCTCAGCGGCACAGCGCCTGCCTGGCAAGCTCAAGGTCATGAGTTCGATTCCTGGTACCGGAAGAAAAACAAAAAACAAACAAACAAAAACCCCCAAAAAACCCAAAAAGGACTGGTTTCTTAGGGAGGAGGTCCAGTTTGGCCCACGCAGTCACATCATACCCTTACTGTAGTACCTGCCTGCTCACCTGTGTGGGATCCTCAGGAGGAAATGAGGTGGAAGAGTATGATTTTATAAGGGATGTTTGGGCAGCTTCTTGTGAGCTAAAATTAAATGCACTACGTGTACAATAATGGTGAAATTGCCTTATTTTTTCTTTTATGTTTGCCTATCAACTATATATGGCTAGCTAGCTTTGTAGCAGTCAGCAGTAGTTTTTTAGTGGCCATGTTTTTCTTTGAGCACCTGGAAAGTTTGCCTTGCATTTGGTGGTGGTGTGGTGCACTGCACAGATATTTAAGTAAGATGCTGAAGTTAGGAAACAGTTACGGACAGGTGCTGTGAAACATTAAACCTAGAACTTTTCAATGGGGGAGAAAGGAACTGGTTTAAAAACGATGTACTTACATTTAAGAGACAACCAATGGGAAAGGCCAGCGTGAAACTGCTGTGCCCCTGGCCAAATCTTGATCCATAAAATACAGAAGTGAATTATAAACCATTGGGGGAAGGCAAGGACCCAGGAATCCTGCTGATGAGAAAGACATGGGGGAGAAATGAGTGAGTCTGTTGCTTACCGTGGAGGGCGATTGCCAGCTGGTTAAAAGGAAGTGAAATTCTTCCAGAATTCAGGACAGATAAGACTGTTTAAAGGAGGTACTTATTTGCCTGTAGTAGTAGAGTTAAAATATGATAGGGGACTGGAGATGGACACTCCAGGGTAAGAAGACATGCATTCGATTTTGCACTTGGTAACTTCCACCTTGGGCCAGTCACTCGTCCGCTTTGAGCTTGTGTTCGCTGACCCATGGAAGGGGGAGTGATTGTGTCTCTTTCAAGGCTTGTGGTGGGATTAAACACTACATGCGAAAAGGCCCTGTGCACTACTGTGTTCTTGAAAATGGGATGAGAGTGAATCAGGATGGGGAACATAACTTCTCTGCGCCTCTTCCTTAGACTAAAAACAAAATTTGTAATGTAAGCCAGTCTTGTCTAAACAAAATACTGAAGAATCTCGTGATAACCATTACAATAAAAACAGTAACAAATGAAAATAGCTGCTTTTTGTGCTTATTATGTGGTAGGGGTAAGCACTTTTACCACTTCACGTGTATTTGCACTCACTCCTGACCACAACCGGTTGAAGTACAGTACTGACAGATTGCTGCAGTGCAGTTTTAAGTTGTCACACATCTTGAAACCAGAGAGCCAAGTTTCGAAATCCACACTGCTTAACCTCTGCATTGGACAGCTTCTGTAAAGAAGTGGTTTCCACCTCCTTAACAAAGCAGATGAATACCCAGAGGTTTTAGTAGTAGAGCATGTGCTCAGAAATACATAGGCATGTGTACCAGTCTTAGGTCAATAATGGTAAATTGAGCGTCTCCATCTGTGTCAAGTGTGTAAAGAGCTGTATTTGTGTTTATTTTCCATCGGTCAGTCATCACCATTAGACAACAAGTGTCTGAGTTTCATGGAACATATTTAATGGAATCAAATCTGAACTTGGAATGAGCTGAATATAATTAATTCAGCTGCAATTACACGCTAAGGCAAGCTGCCTGGTGTGGTGCCTGGGGCTAATCATTTACATATCAGTGGTGACTTGGCAGCTGGGCTTATTGCTTTATGATAACTGTCCCTCTCTAAATGCCTACCAAAGCTCAGAAACTTTATTAAAACCAATTGTGGAGGCTGAAGCAGGAGGATTGAAAGTTCCAGGCCAGCCTGGGAAACTTACAAGATCCTGTTTCAAATTAATTAAAAAAAAAAAAAAAAAGACAGGGTTGTGCATGCTGGGCGTTTATTTCTGTGGTAGAGGGCCTGTTTAGCATGCATTAATGCCCTGGGTTCAAATTCCAAGTACTGGACAACAACATCAAAAAACGTGTGCAGCACAGAAAGAGTTGCCCTAGTGTGGTGGTTAAAAGCTTACATTACAGAGCCAAACTTCCCAGCTTTGACTCCTTTCTCCTCTGGTTATTGGCTATGTATTCTTAGGCAAGTTACATATCCTTAGGGAAATTATAGTACTTACTCTCCCTGTACCTCACCTTCCACTTTCCTAAGGTAGAGGTAATGATAGTGGCTCGAATCAGAGTTGTTATAAGGATTAAGGGAGTTAATATTTAGTACAGTGTGGATTGGTATGTGGCATATATAAGCACTTAGTATGAAATAGAAAGGAAATCTGAGAGAAGGACTATAATTCTCATTTTACCAAGGAAAGTGAGGTTTAACAAGTAAATGAATTAGCCCTGTCAATTGGGTAGTAAGTAATGAGCGGCATTTCCAAGTTTGGATGTCTACAATCCACCCCACAAAGGACTTTTTTTCCTTCCAATGTTTTAAACTCATATCCTGAAGTTTTTTCTACCTTTAGGAGCTTTTGCAGTCTCTAATAATAGCACCTTTGCTCTGTGGAACTTAAGCAAATAAATACTTGGAAAGGCAACCAGGGAAGAGTGGAAGAGAAAAGGCTGCTGTGAGCTGCTGCTCCTGATGCTCAGGTGCATGTGGAGGATCGTCTCCTCATCCCGATGTGGAAATTGAGGCATGAACCTGACCCAGAGTCAGTAGTTTGTGACACCATGCTGCTTGACCAAGAAAGCAGCGCTGCATTTTCCCGTCAGCTTCCTAAGACTATACCATCCCTTTCCATATCATTCTGGCTTAAACCGATGTACTGTCTCAGAATCGGACTGACACAGTAGTCTCGGAGGTGAGAGGGATCTCTCTGGAAATTTGAAGGTGAGAAAATGAAAGTTCATTACACAGCTAGTGAGACCCATAACTAGAGCAAGAAACGGGTAGTGCTCTGGTCTTGGTGCACGCAGTAACTTCTCATCCTCCTTCTCCCAAAGTCCCTGAGGTTTTGATGTATTATATCTGGGATGAGGAACAAGAGTCTGTCTTTTTAAACAGGTATCTTGCTAATTCAGATGAGTCTGAGGACTGCATTTAAGAAAGACTTCAGTACATTAATCAGCTTGTAAAAAAGAGGTTAGGAGCCAGGCGTGGTGCACACCTGTAATCCCAGCAATCACTTCAGTTCTGGGACAGGCGTGAGTTCAAGGCTAGCTTGAATTACACAGTGAGACGCTGTCGCAAAAAAAAGAAAAAAAAAAAAAGCTAGGAACAGTAATTCACAAACACTTGCTAATTGAAAAGCCACTTACTACAAGCCTGTTATATATCAGGCACTGTATGATACAAAAGAAAGAAAACCAGTTATACCTTCAAAGTTTATGGCCCAGTAGGTGAGGTAAAGTCAAATTAGCAATAAAATTTTGGAGATCCTACAATGAAAGTCTATTGGGAGTGGGCGGAGAGAAAGACCAGGGAAAGCACCATAAAAGAAATGACATCAGAACAGAAACCTGCGGGTGAGCAAAGGTACAGTATTCTGTAAAGTCCCAGGGTAGCTGGGTGAGGAGTGTGATGTTAACACCCAGAGACTGGCTGGAGCCCGAACCCCCAACTCGGTCACCAGGTCGCGGCTGCTGTGTGATGAGTGCCGGGTGTCGGAAACATGTCTCAGGGAGATCACCTTCGGTGTACAAAAAAGAGCCACTGGCACCGTGGCTGCGGCACCGTGTAGGAAGTGGAGTTTGGTGGTCTCAAAGTAAACTGAATGTTTTTTTAAGTTTGATGATGTTATTAAATGTAATTCATTTCTTGTATTCAAATAGTGTTTGCATTTGTCTTATTCCTGGAAAGTGAATACTACAGTGTTGCCATTGTTAGGCCAAACTGCCTTAAATTTCAAAAATGTGTTCTCCAAAACAACCAGTGGAAGACTGGAAAGAGAACTTTAAAACTGACTTTCACAATCTTTCTTTAGTTTTACAGTGCTAAATAATGAGGTCTGGTGGTTTTGAGTAGACCTCGGTCCAAATCCTGGCCCTCCACACAGCAGCCGTGTGATCCAGGATGAGTCATTTAGCAAGGCCGAGCCTGCTTTCTCATCTGGAGAACAGAGATAGTCTGGTGAATTCAGCGATAGCAACTCCCTGTGCGCAGGGACAGTGTTTGTTCTGTCGGCTTTCGTAACTGCAGGACTCAGTAAACCTTATCTACTATTGCACACCCTGCCTGCCGTCACCTCACCAGCAACAAGCAAACAAAAAGGTAAACTGCCCTCACAAAGGGCTTGGCTACTGGAGTTTTTTCATTAAAATTTAGTACTCGTGAATGTTCTGAGCATCATTTCTTCAGGTTCCCGGAGGTATCCTGAGGTGAGGAATTTTATTTCAAAAATGAGCATGCTGGTTAAGTGGTCTTATCCGCTCCACTTCGTTTGAAATGGTTTCTGTTCTCAAGGTCACCGGTATCTAGAGACATCTGGCCAGTGTAGATAGTATATTGGGCACAGCTGCTTTGGCAGCTTGCCCTCTCCTTTCAGTGAAAATTGCTGCTCTCCCTGAAAGAACCAACTCTAACTGGCTCTCAGGTCATTCTTGGGTTAGCCCTGAGCCGCCGCCCTCACCGAGTGTCCTAAGACGTCATCTGGGACTGAGCTTTGGACACTGCAGACTCCAGGTGTCCATGAAGCAACATTCTCATCAGTCAACGCTTGCAGAACTTAGTGGGGGGGAGGCCCCTTGCACAGCAAATCCTATACTCCTTTGTGTGACGAAATTGAGACCATGAGAGGTTAGGTGATTTGCTCAGTCACACAAGTAGTTATTATCTACCGTGGCCAGGAATAGAACTCAGGTGTCCTGACTCCGAGCTGACTGCCTGGGCCAACTCTTCAGAACTAGAACGTGTTTAGGTACCACCAGGTGGCAGGGAGCTTGTCTGCCATTATGTCTGCGTGGACAGACAATGGGCAAGGGTTTGCAGCTCATCCTCAGAGCTCTCGGGCTAAAAAAAAAAAAAAAAAGAAAAAAAAATCCTCAGAGCTCTCGTGCTTAAAAAAAAAAAAAGATAAGAAAAAGAAGAGGAAAGAAAAAGATCAAGCAAGCAAGCAGCTGTTTTTTTATCAACATTTGGTGGGGGTTTGTCAGAGTTAGAGACTAAATTACTGGACTAGTCCTGGTCGCTTAGTGGTAGAATTTCAAGCCATACTTGAGAATCTTGAGAAAGCTCAAATCTCCGAAGTGTACAGAAAGGCTCTCCGGAGCTCTGCCCCTCTTTTCAACTTCAGCCGTTCTTTTTCATTCCTTTCCCCTTTGCCTTGGCAACACAGAAAAGCTGAGTCCAGTAGCAGAATCACAATTGTCTCTTGAAACTTTTGCTTCCTGAAATGCTCTTAGTGTGGTTTCCTTGTTGACTGGAAAAAGAGTTTTATTTTTTAGCCAAAATAGACGCACAGTTTGAAAAGCAGAATTAACATCATTTGAAAGAGAATGAAGTCTGGAGGCTTTTGTTTTCCTCCTGAGAGGTGAGGAGAGGAAGGGAAGATTGTGCATTCCTTTAAAGATTTAGGCAATTAGAGATTTGCGGGTGGCCAGAGGGAGGGTTGGGGCCACACCAGTGTCTTTTTCAGAGCATACTTGATGGGCGAAGGGAGGGAAACCGAGTCAGAGGTAACTAGGGTTGGTTACTACTCCTAGAATATAGGAATGGTACATACAGTTTGCTTCTAAATTTCTCAAATCAAAAAGACTTAAATGTGTACAGAGAAAGATCTTTTGACATTGTGCTTTTTAAAAGGAGTCTTATAATTCAGATCAATCAGTAGCAGCAGCCTTCTCTGGAAGACAAGTCTTATTCTCAGAAGCTGTCAAATAGCAGTGACTTTATTGCCTTAAGAAACAAAGAAGGTGGTTCCCTGAAAAGTCAGTGCTCCCACGTGTCTCTTTTCCATAAAAGTAGAAATAGCCTGAAATACAGAAAGAAACAGACGGAGACTTTCCCTCACTTTCTTTCCCATCCAGGTTCTGACTAAGTCAAACCTAACATTTACAGATCCTAGTTATTTAGGCTGTAATCTTGATTAATCTGGTTAACCGTGGTTGAGAGTGCTCATTGTCTTCATTTGAAGCCCAACTCTTGACACAGTGTGTGTGATCCTAGGTAAGGAAATTAGCCCTCTAAACACTTGGTGCTGCAGGGTGGTATAATGTGCTCAGCACGGTTCAGGCTTTTAGTTAGTACCTGTGGTGGTAGCAGCGTTCATGTGAACTTTGTGGAAGTAGTCGTCTCCTAAAGATCAATTTGATAAGTGTCTCCTTGCTTCTGTATGTTACCTTAGTTCTAGAGTATTGCTTCATACCATATCTATCTGCCTTCTCCCTCTTCTGAGAACTTTATAACTTACTTAGAATTGTATGTGCCACAGTAAATAGGTGATCTACATATTCAAATTAGGGTATTGCCACCTGCATCAGCCCCACTACCATACTGGATCCTCAGAATCATAAGTAGCAGGGGCTGGGGATTTAGCTCAGCGGCAAAGCGCCTGCCTGGCAAGCGCAAGGTCGTGAGTTCGGTTCCCGGTACCGGAGAAAAACCAAAAAAAAACAAAAATCATAAGTAGCAGTTGTGGACGACCAGTTTCACTTGATTGTAAGTTACTTAAAATGTTACTTTGATAAGGCTTAAAGAGTAGAAAATATGTATGTGAATTAGTGAAATAAAGCAAAATTTCAGTGTGATTTCACAGTTCCAGTGGAACTACAGTCCTTGGACCCCAGATGAGTTTACTGTCTGTCACCGAGGTTTACTTTCCTGGGAAATGTCTCAGAAGATGCCGAGGGCAGTTTGAATGGATTTTGAAGCACTAGTTGCAACTTTATTAGAAAGGTGAATTGAGCCAGGTAAAATGTGCCATAAAAGTCCTTTTCTAAGAGTGTGTAAGATATCCATTTTTTTTTTTTTACATGCGAGTTACTTACTAAATTTAAGTGGCTCGTACAAGACATTGTGTATGTCTTAAATATTATCACTTCTTTAACAGAGGCTTCTGCCTGGCTGTTTATTTTGGATATTCAGCTGGGTTTCACTGTATCTGTGATAGTGGTAGAGACAGGAGGGTAAACCTGAGTGAGTTGGGAATAAAGTACTATGGAGGTATCATAGTACTAGCTCCCAAACTGGCAAGATGGGAGTGGGCAATAGAAATATTTTAACCTTTGAAAAAACCTGGCAAAGCCCAGCATAAAATTGCTTCTTCCTTTATTTCTGAATAGCTTACTTGAAGAATAACAGGGATGGAATAAACTGCACGTGGTAAAATGTAGACTTTTATTAGTTTTGGTGTAAGTATCTGTGAAGGCATCGCCACAAGATATTGAACGTACTCATGCCTGTTTACTCCTGTAATCTCTCCCTCCAGCCCTTACCCCTATGCCCAGGTAATTACTGATTTGCTTTCTGTTATTTTATATGTGTGGAATATATACAGCATACACACTTTTCTATTTGCCATCTCTCAACATAATTAGTGTAAGATTCATCCATGTTGTGTGAAGCAGTATTTTTCTCTCTTTGTTTGCCGAGGAGTATTCCAGTGTGTGGATATGCCGTAATATTTTATTCACTGCCTTGATTACTTTCTCATTGCTGGGACAAAATATTCAGCACCCACAAATTAAAGGGGGAGAGGTTTATTCTGGCTCATAGAGGTTTCATCCATAGTGGGCTGGCTCTAAGGCAGCAGGGCATGGCAGAGGAGAGAGAGCTCAAGGCATGGTGGCAGGAAGCAATGAGAGATTGAGGGAGAAGGAGGAACGTGTGAGCCTCCAGGCCACATCCATAGTGACCCACCACCAGGGTGTTCCTCCCAATATCACACCCACCTGTGGACCTTCAGTGGACTAATCCAGTGATGAGCATCACACTTATGGTCCAGTCACCACCCAGAGCCCCACCTGCTGTCCATATGTGAAACATTTTCTTTATCTGCAACATAAAACAATACCTTTGTCTTCCCCTCTCCTATATCCCTTCATAACCTCTATTCTACTTTTTAGCTCTATGAATTTGCCTGTTCTAAGTACTTTATATAAATGAAATCATGAACTATTTCCTCTGGTTCTGGCTTATTGCACTGAAACTATTTTTAAGATTTGTCTTCTCTGGTGATGAGTCTGTTGAAATCTGTTACCTAATTTTTCAGTTGGATTTTTGGTTTTTAATGAGTGAGTGTTGAGAGTTCTTACATATTTAGGGCACAAGTACTTCATCAGCTACCTGATTTCTTTCAGGTATGTGGCTTGAATTTGTTAAATGAAAGATAAAACGCTTAAATAAATATCCTCGAGCATTTGCTGGGGGCAAATCAGAAATTCACAAAATACATATAGAAATGGCCCAAACTGGAAAAAAATCAAGGACAGCTGCTGGAACTCAGGAATAAATTTAAAAAGACAAAAACATTACATAACAAGGGGATAAAATACAGTGTACCAAAAGGAGGTTAGGTATATATTAAAATCATTGAGCTCGTTGAATAAAGATAGGAAAACAGTTAAATGAGGGAAAGGGGACTTAAAAAGAAGTTAATAGTTCAAATGGACAGCGGAAGAAAAAATTCAAAATACGTGTAAGTGAAGCCTCAAGTTCTTGGAGACATGGAACAGGCCTAATGTTTAAAAGTACAATGGAGGAAAACTTTTCAGAAGTAAGGAAAAAAATCTCAATCAGTACACCAAAAGGATCTACCATGTACTTGGGGAAATTCCCCTAGAATGACCAACTTTGAGATAAAGTCTTGTAAAACTATTAAGACCTTAAAGACAAAGTTCAGGGTATCCATGGAAAAAGAACACAACATAAAATTAAGAAAGTCAGTCTCGAACCAGGCTGCTAGAAGAGCTTCTTATAGAAACAGGTGTTGGTGAAAAAAGCATTTTCAAGAAAATTAAAGAAGGCAAGCCCAAGCCAAGCTGTCCCTTGAGTGTCAATGCTATAGAAAAAGTTTTGAATGTGAATGGAATGCCCTTGCAGTGGGCTCTTCTGTTGACAAGTCTGCTGGAGGAACTGTATTGAACTAAGAGATGACTGGTGAAATTTTGGCAAAAGTACTGGTGATGAGTATTAATTGCAGAGATACAAGTGGTAACATGGGTGAAAGAGTATTGTGCAGAACTTAGAAATGCTCGCAAAATAGAAACAGCACGATTTTAGAAATGCAATACAAGAACTGAGAAAAGGAGGAAGGTAGAAGAAGATGATTGATAATTACATAGACCAGGGTGAAAGTGAAAGGATACCATTTAAAACAAATGAACTAGAAATTAAAAAGTTGAGTAAGAACAAATGAGTATTGCAGACACTAAAGAATACAAATACAAAAATAACCACAGCATAGAAACATAAATCTTTAGAACTTTCTTTGAAAATGTATAAAAGTTATACCACAAAAGAAATATGATGTAAAATAGAAGTGTATCTTATATATTTTAAATATATAAATATAATGCCATGAAAATATGGTAAATTACTAAGAGGCAAAGCCAAATGTATCAGCCATATTAATAAGTATAAATGGGTTTAAATCATATTTGAAAGATTTTTCAGTTTGCCTTATAACACAAAACTCTGTATTAGTCACAAAAAGGTGATTGCAAAATGACCCCATTTAACCCAGGAGAGGTGGCACATGCCCGTAAGCACTAGAGAGTCTGAGGCAGGTGGGTCAGGAGTTTGAAGTCAGCCTCGGCTACATAGCTAATTTGAAAGCAGCCGGAAAAATGACGGGAGCCTTGCAAAAAGGAGATAGCAAAGGCATACCAGGTAAATGGAAACAAAAAGAAGGGTCCTTGGGGTTTATTTTTGCTTTGTTGTTGTTAGTAGTAGTTTGTTCTTAATCAGACAAAATACTGTTCAGGACCAAAAACACTAACAAAGAGACACTTTACAATGAACCAGATAAGATGGAAACCTCCTGAATAAAGGAGAAAACTATGAACTGTAGGAGAAAACACAGAAACCATAGGAATTTTAGCACACCAGTATTAATATAAGATAAATCCATGTTTAAAAGAAACAAGGAATGGTTATTGAAATGTGGCAAAGAACAGCCGGTGGGCCAATTTATTCAGCCTATTTCTGTAAACAGTTTTGTTAAACACAGCCACACTGGCTGTGGCTTTCATGTTACTGTAAGCGGACTAGTTGTACTGTAATAGTACTGTAAGCGAACTGAATAATTGTGACAGAGACTTTATGACCCACAAAACCTAAAATATTTATCCTCTGCTCCCCTTCAGAAAAAATTTACCAAACCTCGGCATCGGAAACCTAAATAGCAATATTAATAAGGTAGCTCTTTGGACATTGTGCCCTGATAATGGAAAATATATCTTCTTTTCAAGTATACAAGGAATAATCAGAAAAATGTATCCTATTGTAGGTGATGAAGAAAATACTAAGTTCCGTAAAGTAGCAATACTGCGGCCAGCATTGTCTCACAGTGCCATGCTTCCTAAAATTTATTAAAGCACATAAGCTTCTCGGCCTGGAATTGTTTGTGGTTTGTTTGTTCTGAGGTTTTTTTGCTTTGGAGTTTTATGGTACGGTTACAGCAACTGAGTTACTTCTTCAGCCCCTACCTGGGAATTTTAAAACTTTTTAAAAATTGAATGTTGCCTAAGTAAATGAGAAAATATAATAAAAATTAAATGACTTCTGGGAAATAGCATAACAACCTAGAGATCTGAATCTATCATCTATATTTAAACCAGTGAACAGAGGAAAATTTATAGCCTTCTACATAACTATGAGTAAACACAAAAGAATAAAAATAAATGAATTTTGTGTTCCCAATAAGAAATCTAGGAAAAGAACATCAAAGTAAACCAAAGAATGTGCAAGGAGTGAGATAATAAAAGGCCAAAAAAAAAAAAAAAAGGGAGAGAATTAGAAAAATAGATCAACTCAACAAATCTAAATCCTGATTTGAAGACCTGGAAGGGGTGGGAGGGAAGACCAGGGACTAGGTAGTATAGCTAAGAAAAAAGGGGGCATAAAGGGAAAGCACAAATAGAAAAAATAAGAAACAAGAGGAAACAGCTATGATACATATTTTAAGATGAACTTGATATAGATTATAAGATTAATTATAAGATTAATTTACATACATATATATGCAAATATATTTGAAAGCCAAGATGAAATGGATAGTTTTCTTTAAAAAATAATTTATTGGGATTAAATTTATGTCCATAGAAACACTAGAGAAATCTATCCACAAACTGACCCACAGGAAAGCACCAGAAAGAATCACCCAGGCTCCCAAGGGCGTCAACCAGAAATTACAGGATTGTCTAGAAACATAAAACTGCTTCAGGCGTGCAGACATTTATGAAGCAAGTATAACGTTGATACCAGAATGTCATTTTACAAAGCACACAAAAAAGACCTGTGTCACTTAAATATTTATGTAAAAATCTTAATTTTTTGTTTTATAAAATAATAAAACATCATAACAAGAGAAAAATAATAGATAATACACTGTGTATCATTCTCTTCAAAGTAATATGCTGATAAAGATTCTTACAAAGAAAAATAATAGCACAAAACTTTATTTTCAATGAACTAAGAGAAACTTGTGGATATTAAAATCTTAAATAAAATATTAGTGATCATATCCTAAGAAAATAAAGTACATCATGAGAAGGTTTAATGTTGAAAGTATAAGGATAATTTACCATGTTGATGGGTCTAAGAAGAAAAAACTCCTAACAGTGCTGAAAAAGTCTCTGACAACATTTAACACTCATTTCTAATAGAAACACTGTAGTAATAGACTTCCGTAATGTAGTGTACAAACTCGTCCATGCTAAAGTCAGCATCTTAATGAGGAAACGCTATGATATCCCCAGTAAGGTCAAGAATAAGTCAGGGAAGTTGGCTGTCTCCACTGCTTAACATTCTCTTGGTGTTATGAGCAAGTGCAGTTAGACAAGAGAAAACAATGGAAAGGAAAAAATAAAACTGTTTGTCAGTGACATGATCAGATACCTAGAGATCTCTATAAACAATGATTAATTCAGACAACAAGGTAATTCAGGCAGATAGACTACAAAAATACCATGAACATACCAGATACTTTGCATATATAATTACCACTTGAAAGATATAATGGAAGAGAATTTCCCCTCAAAAGAGCAATAGAAAATAGATAATGCTTAATCAGTTTAACAAGTTTGTTAGCTTTCTGTCATTGTGATAAAAGAACTAAGAAGAGCAAAATAAAGGAGGAAAGATTTGTTTTGGCTTACGTTTCAAAGGTTTCAGTCCATGGTTGGCTGACTCCGAGACCGAAACATCATGAAAGCTGCTTACCTTGTAGCAGCCAGAAAGCAGAAGATAAGAATATCCAAGAGGGAGAGGCCAGGGACGGATGTAGTCCCCAGTGTCATGCCCCTATGATCCACTGCCTTTTACTAGGCCTCACTTTTTGTTTCTGTCACTTCCATCAAATCATGATCTCATCTGTGGATTAGTCCACTGATGAAATTAGAGCGCTTGTGATCCAGTCACCTTCCAAAAGCCCTACCTCTGAACACAGGAGAATAGGTAGAGGAGGGAGTGAGGGGAATGCACAGGTCCTGTGTGTGGTGTTATGGACTTAGTTGTGTACTCGCACCCTAAATTCATATTGAAAGCCCTAACCCCAAGTACTGCAGAGCATGATTTGGAAATAAGGCCTGTAAGGAGGAAATTAAGTTAAAAGGAGGGCAAGGGGGGATCCTAATGCAATCTTTCTGGTGTCTAAGAAGGGATTAGGACATGTAGAGATACCAGGAAAAAGGGCCATCAGCAAGCCAAGAAGACAAGTTTCAGATGAAACTAACCTGCCACACACCTTCATCTTGAGCGTTCTACTTCCAGAACAGTGACAAAATAAATTTCTATTGTTTAAGGCACCAGTCTACAGTAATTTGTTATGGCAGCCTTAGGAAACTCATACATTACCTACAGAACAAGTCATATCAGCAAGTCAGGCATGAGTCACATACCTGTAATGCCAGCTACTTGGGAAGCTGAGGCAGGATGGTCACAATTTCAAGGAAGCCTTGGCTGCATAGCAATATCTTGTCTCAAAATAAAATTTAAAAGGGGGTAGGGGTGTACCTTAGCAGTAGAGCGCTTGCCTGGCTTGTGTGAGGTCATGGATTCACTCCCAGGTACCCTGCCCACAAAAAGACGAACAGTAGATTTGAATAGCTCTTCCTAGTCATTGAATGAAACATTTGAATCTCATCAAGGTAGATATTTACTGTAAATTTATGACTGTACTGTTATCTCAATAAAAGTACCGGTAACTTTTTTAAAAAAATAGACAAGGTAGTATTTAAAATCATATGGAAAAATAGCATGTAAATAAGAGAGCAAAAAGAAAGAACTGTGAGAGGGGCTAGACCTGTCAGACATTAAAACCTGTATAATTAAAACAGTGTCACTGAGCATAGACCAAGATAGAAGAAAAAAAAAATCTAAAAATGGACTCTACCGGTATGGTGGCTCGCATCTATGATCCCAGCACTCCAGAGGCCAAAACAAGAGGACTGCCATGAGCTCAAGGCCGGCCTGAACTACTTAGCAAGACCCTGTCTCAAAAACAAACAAAACTAAAACAGAACCCAACTAAATAAAAATGGACCTGAACGTATACAGAACATTAGTTTTTAAAAGTACCTCCAGTGACTGGGACAAAGATGAGCTTTTTACTAAATGGTGTTGGGCTCACTGGTTAAAATGAATGAAGGCCCAGATGGATCACTAATCCAAATAATGAAGTGTATGTGTATACTAGAGGAATGCATGAGTAATATGAAATTATCTATGTGACTCAAAGTCCACATACAATGCAATATTGATGCATATGACTACCACAACTGAAAAACGTTGCCATGTAAACGAAGTCAATAGTAAAGTCTATGAAGTACATTACAGGCTAATATTAACATTACGAGGAGTGAAAAATGATGGGCAAAAAAGCACAAACAGATAATTTATAAAAGGTATAAAAACAGCCTCTGAAATGCAAGATCGACTTTCAGCATAAGAGAAATGTAAATTGAAATTGCACCAAAATGCGATTTTCCATCCACCAGATTGTTAAAAAAAAAAATGAAAAGTTTGACAAAATCTGCTTAGAAAGGCACGTGTACATTACTGCTGGCAGTGCAAAATAGTTCCACTCCCTACAAAGGGGTATTTGAAGATAACAGTATTATGTGTGCATTTCTCTATTCACTCAGCATGTGTACAAGTAGGAACGTAATAGCACTACAATATATATTCAGAGTCAACACAGTATTACATGTAATGGTAAAGTATTGTAAACTACCTAAATGCTTCAACACGGGAGACTGATTGATAAAAAAACCAATAAGGAAGAGCTGCATGCACTAGTGTAGTTATTTCTGATAGTATACAAAAAAAAGCAAAGTGATAAAGTATAGATAGCAGGCTTTCCTTTTGGTAAAATAAGAAAGCATGCTTTTTTTCTTCTTCATCAAGAAACAGAATTAACAAAAAGTGAAATTGGTTACACTGTGAGGAGGTTTGTGTGAGGGGCTGGGCTGAGTATAAGGGACAAGGAAGGCCATGTTTGACTTTTAGGACCATGTGAGTGTTGTGTATGTTGGAAAAGTAAAGTCAACAAGAATTGGGGGGCTAAATGTGTTGGCAAAAAATAAATGCATCTAATAAGCTGAAAAATGAAAAACTGAATACAGTTTCAAATTAATGAAATAACACCGAAGGGGGAAAGGGACACAAGTAAATTCACAAATGACAGTGAATCCAAGTACTGTGTGTTTTTTTTTAAAAAAATTTTTTTGTGTTGGGAATCGAACTCAGGACCTTGCACTTGCCAGGTAGGTGCTTGTGCCGCTGAGATATATTGCCGGCTGTATTTTTTTTAATGTGAAAAAAAACCCCTCAAATTTGCCTTTGATTTTTTGAGTTTATTTTAGTTTTTTTTTGTTTTTTGTTTTTTGTTTTTTTGTTTTTTCTCTGGTACCAGGAATCGAACTCACGACCTTGCACTTGCCAGGCAGGCGCTGTGCCACTGAGCTAAATCCCCAGCCCTTGAGTTTATTTTAGGATAAAGGAAATTAATAGATATATTGGTGTTAGTGGAGGAAGGCAAATAGAAACTCTGTGGAGTTAAATTGGACTTGGAAGCAACAGTACAAGCTCAGGATTTCTAACATACACACCCGAAGGGCCGGGGATATAGTTCAGTGGCACAGGCGCCTGCCTGGCAAGCGCAAGGTCCTGAGTTATATCCCTAGTACCGCAAAAAAAAAAAAATTATGGGGATTTAGCTCAGCGGCACAGCGCCTGCCTGGCAAGCGTGAGATCATGAGTTTGATTCCCCATACCAGGCAAAAAAAAAAACAAAACAAACCCCTAAAATGAGTGTGACTCCAGCAAACTTTTGGGACACACTTAGAGTTTGCATTTAGTTTCTAACTACTGTTCCTCACTAAAGCGATCCAGGGGCCCCCCGCGCTGGCGAGGGGATGGGAAGAGGTAAGCCTGGAAAATTTTGTTGCAGAAATGATAGAGATGATCAGAAAATGCTAGCATGCTAAAGAGGCTTAGGAACAAGTTGAATGGGCTCCCAGTGGCCGATTTAAGACACTGTGACCATGAAGATAGACAGTAATATAGTCCTTTAAGGATGGGCCCATACTGTTGATCGGTAACAGTAAAGTGCACGTCGTATGTGACAGCATATAGACAGATAATAGGTGAGAAGAATTCTATGTTGATGAAAATTCTGACTAGTGACAGAATAATGGTGTAAAAGAAAAATCACCATTTAGCAAACACTAACAAAACTTCATTCAAGTAAAAGCAAATACTACATTTAGGAAGTAAAATTTTGTGAAAAATAGGCTATTTACATAGTTTCAAGGTATTTCCCCACTAATTATTAGTTACCAAAGGAAAACTAGTAGATTTGGATGACTTGGACAACGCCTTAACCAGTTAATTAACATCAGGAGCAGGAAGACATATTGTGATTCTGGCCAGCCAAAAATCTGAGTTTAAGTGTGCAGAAATACCGGAGAAACCTCAGTTGAGAGTTAGACTATAAAATAACTCTTGTATTTAAAAATGTCAGTAGCACGAAACCGAAAACATCACTGAAACTGTAATGTATGTGTGAAAGTTAATATTCATTTTTGGGTTACTCTGAAATGTTACAGGGTGAATGGGTGTGTAACACACGTTACCCGCTCTCAGATGCCTCCGAAGGAATGTGTGTATTTGATGCAGAAGAAGGAGAAGAGGCGAATGATTTAAAGAAATGTGGCTAAGTGTTAAAAATTGGCATATGTGGGTAAAGACCATGCAAGGGTTCTTTGTGCTACTCTTTAATTTTTCTGTAAGTTTGAAATTTTTTTTTATTTTTAGTGCCTTGTCTACTGAAGTTTATTTATTTTTTTAAATTTTTTTTATTTTAAAAATAAAAGGAGGAAAATATTAACAGACAGACAACATTTTACAAAATAGCAAAGGAACAGTACAGATAATACAGAGTTACAAACAAAGTTGTAGGGAATTAACAATGCTTGTTGTATTACATATTGATATCTTCAAAGTGGTTTCTCATGAAAACAGATAGAGACGTACAATGCTGATCAACCAAGGACTCATTGACAGTTTCTTTCAGCAAAGAAATACAAGACAGTAGAACAGCCATGTTGACTATGCTGCATATTGAAATTGTTTTTTAAAGAAATAAAGAATGGTCATAGAAGCCTTATTGCAATTAAAGAAGCAACTCATTTCATCAGCAGAAGATAAAATTACATCACATAAACCGCAGCATGTACACATGCTAAGATCCCACACACACAACACTGGATGTTACACTCACAGACACATTATGCCAAAGAATCCAGATGGAAGAGCATACAAGATTTCATTATATGAAGATATGTACATTTTACTAGAGGTGTGAAGTACCTCAGGATGTTTTCAGGGTTTATTTGAAGGTATCTGTACAAATGTCAGCAGTAGCAAAAACCATGGTAATAATCAGAGGATTAAGGACTGGTGTGTGGCTCGGTGGTTCTGTGTATGGTTTGCAGGCACAAAACCTTGAGTTCCGCCCCCAGCACCACAAGAAAATAAAATCAGGGTTTCTTTCTCTTCTCCCACGAAGTGTAAGAATGGGTTTTCTCCCCTCAGCTGAAGGCAGCGGGAGGGCGGCCAAGGCCTCTGTGGTTAGGAGCAGCCAGCGGGTGACTTGGTAGGAAGCTCCGCGTCGAACCTTGGTTTGGGCTCTCGGGCTCTGGAACTGACCACTGGCCGGTGCCTCCTGGTGGCTTTGCCTGGAGTTCCTAGAGGTTGATGACCATGCTTATTATCGACGCCTTCGGTTCCTAACACACAGTTTTATACAGAGTGACGGGAGTGGGTTTTGCTCCTCACAGGTATCTGCCTTTGGGCCTTTTCAGTTTGCAGAATGTGGATTGTATCCCTTGCGTCCTCCGTGGCCTGTCAGGTGGTATTAAGGGTTGTTGGGAAGTGGATAAACTCATCCATTTACTCTTAAGTATCATTCAGATATTTAGAGAAAAGATGTTGTAAACTATGGCTATGAGGACTGGGTACAGCGTTAATTCTTCGCAGAGTGTCCGACTTTGTGTAATGAACTATCTTCACTGCTTATCTCCTCAAGTTTATATACTGTTCTTTTTTAAAGTGAGTTAGCATGTTAGTTTAAAACATTTATCATTCAATAAGTGTTAACTTTCAATTTTTATTAGCAGGGCTGTGAAGTGGAATTGTCAGTGGAGATATACTGTATATCCTTAACTGTGCTTTGGTTTTTAGCGAATGGAAAAATTAAGAATGGGAGGGTTTAACACTTTTTAACCTAAATGAACCTATTTTACAGACTTTCCTCAGACAGTTCATCCATGCTACCAGTCTCTGCCATATGCCATGCTAAAGAGACTGTACCTGCTCCTGAGTATAAATTGGCTTTGCATTTGAGTTGTGCTCGAGTTGACGGGGCAGGATTCCGATAATTAGTTGTCACGGGTTATGCTGCAGCTTTATTGGAGATAGTTACCAGTTTTCATTATGTTCATTTTTGTCTTTCTTTTTCTTTTTCTTTTTTTGTCCTTTCCCTGTTTGCAGTTCTTCCTCCAGTGCTGGTTCCAAGACACAGCGAATATAATCCTCAGCACAGCCTCCTCGCCCAGTTCCGCACCTCGGGACAAAACGAGCCTCACATGCCACTCAACGCCACTTTTCCGGATTCTTTCCAGCAGCCCAACAGCCACCCATTTCCTCATTCTCCCAACAGCAGTTACCCAAACTCTCCCGGAAGCAGCAGCAGCACCTACCCTCACTCTCCTACCAGCTCAGACCCGGGCAGCCCCTTCCAGATGCCAGGTAGGAGGGAACGCTGGGGGTGTGCTGTGGTCAGACCAGATGGTGCGTACCTAGCCTTGCGGGGAGGCCGGTCTGCCCAGCGTGGCAGGAGCTTCTCAGTTTTGGAATATGCGCTGTGCTCTGGTACTCTAAGGCTAGCAGTTGTGGAAAGAGATTTGCAGCCAAGAAAGCAAATATCTTGTTTTATTTGTCAGGCACAGATGCTTAAATTAGCTATATTTTTCCCCTTGTTTTTAAAAAGTTTTGAAACAGCTGCATCCTTTGGGCGTGGCCTAATTGTTACAGTCTTTCTGGTGATAAAAGAAAGAGAAAAACAGTCTGTTAAACACTAAGCTGTTGTAAGAAACACAGCCTCAGTCGACATCATTTCAGACTTGGAAAAACCCCTGTGTAAGTGCAGACTCAGAAAAGAGAGCTCATGAAGGAGCACACACTCCCATGTGATTAAATTTATTAGAATGGGGATGTAGTCCCAAGAAACATACACTTTAACAACAAAGGAATTGCAGCCCAGGTCCTGGAAGCCATCTGCTTGTTTAACTTAGCAAAGACAAAAGAACAATTATTTTCCTTTTTTAGACATAACTGATGGTGTAATGGCTATCAAAATAAGTGATTAATTATTACATTACATTGTTCACATTATAGGTTAATAAACAAGCATCCCAGAAAAAAACAGCATTAAATTTCTTGACAGTAGGCCTCAAGGATGCTCCTGTACTTCAAATATTTTAACAGTTGGGGGAGGGAAAATGACTGGCAAAGCATGTTTGTTGGGCTGCTTAACATGTTTTTCAGTAAACTTGAAATCATCAGCACTGGGCTTTCAGAAAGTGAAAAGTGGTCCACATTTTATATATATTTTTAATGCTTTTGTTACTCCTTTTATTTAAGCCATTTTATTTTGCATTGTGTTGTTTGATTTCTCAATCCAAAACTGGGATGAAGGTGGAAGATAGAGTAGTTTAAAAGTCAAACAAGCCGGGAAAAAACCCAAGGGCAAAAACACCCGCCCGGCAAACAAAAAGGTAAGAAGTCAAACCCCGGGAACAAAAAAAAAAAAAATCAAACTAATGATATTTGGTGATTTCCTGTCTGCCCCACTCCCTGTAAACCCTGCGCACTGATGGACAGGTTAGTTAAGTTTCAGAGGACTTTTGAGCAATGGCGACCCCAGGTGAACTCAAGTGAAAAGCTTGAAGATTATTGCTTGAATTCCTACTTTGTCCTTGGCTGTCAGAGATTCCAGACAGGCCAAGTCGAAGAAATATGGAAAAGGAAACGGAGGAAACACCTGTGGGAATACTAGAACAGCACCAATAATTATCTGGTCCCCCTGAGCATTACTTATGCCACAGATTGCCAATGAGATTTTCACCAGCTCATTGGCAGAAATTCACTGATTCAGGTCAGAGGAGGCTGCCTTCACTAAAGCAGAGTCAGCCTTGCAGCTCAGGGAAGAAGTTGAATTTAAAATGGAGAAAGAGGAAAGAAAGTGTCCCTGTGAGGCTGCCTTAGTTCCATCTCTGTGCTGAGTCACTGCTTCTGAGAAGCTAGGTGGTGGGGTGTTGGGTTCAGCAAGTCAGGGGGAAATCACTGAGGAGCTCCAAGGGGCAGTGTTAGTTTCCTGTCCCAGGGTTGCCCCTGGTACTTAGCCAAGCATTCCTGACCCCGTAAGATAAAAGTTGGTTGCTGAGGTTCTGTCACTTATGCTAGGTGGACTTAAAAGAGGCAATGAGGAACTGAAGTTTGGACTGCAAAAGATTGTTTATGAGAAAACACCAGGCTTGTGTTAGTGTCGTTTCAGAAGTCATTTTGTTTGTCAGCTGGCGGTGTGCTCTTCAGAAGCAACTGTGTATAAGTTGTGAGATAAAAGATACTGGAGATAAACTGATTTGTTTTCTGTTACTCTGTTTTAGGGATTGTAAAGCTAGTGGTTACTTAAGTGGGTAGGGAGAAGATAGTTCTAACAGATTGCTTAAAGTCCTTAAAAAATTAATAGTCTAAATCAATAGGCCATAATGAAACCCAGATGGCAAATTCCTAAAAGCCCGTAGGTATTATGTAAGAGACCCTGAAAACTCCTTTTCTTAATAAGTGCCATGTATGGTAGCTTTCAAATGCTTCATACCCATTAGTAAAAGTGGAGTGCAGTCCTCTCAGAGTAGACTGTAGGTCAGTACGGTTAGTTGTTTTTAGAATGGCGTGATCCTACATAGACACAAAGCCCCTAGAACTGCCATGCAGTGATCTTCTTCCCACTGAGTTGACACTAAAGACACAGAAGGTTTGGGGGTGGTAATCATTTTCAGAAATTGTACACCAAGCCCAGTGTCTGTAGCACCCAGTCGTTTGATGAAGTTAACATGGCAGTGTGTGAGTTTCATATCACAAGAATATGTTTCAAGCATAATTTTTAAACTTTGTAGCTGATACGCCTCCACCTGCCTACCTGCCACCTGAAGACCCCATGACCCAGGATGGCTCTCAGCCAATGGACACAAATATGATGGCGCCTTCATTGGCCTCTGAAATCAGTAGAGGAGGTAAGATGAGCTGCTACTTGTTTCCTTTTTAGGGTCTAAAGCAGCAGTCCCCAACCTCTCTGGTAGCAGGGAATGGTTTTGTGGAAGATTTCTTTTTCCACGGACGGGAGGGCAGGGAATGGTTTTGGGATAATTCAAGTACATTGCATTTATGTTTCACTTTTTTTCTGTTAGTGTTACGTTTAGATTCACATAAGAAGCAGTGCAGCCTAGATCCCTGGCATGTGCAGTTCACACAAGGGTTTGTTCTCTTGTGAGAATCTGGTGCTGTTGCTGATGTGATAGGAGGCAGAGCTCAGGTGGTGATGCAAAGCTGTCAGTACTGGTGAAGCTCCACTCACTTGCCCGCCGCTCTCTTCTCGCTGAGCAGGCATTTCCAGCAGACCACAGACCAGTGCCAGTGGCCCAGGGCTGGGTCCCCTTGGTCCAAAGTCTGTTCATCCAAGTATTAGTTCTCTCACAAACTTCTGTTAGTTTTTAAAAAGACAGCTGTTAGAGATAGGTAGAGAAGCTCGATGGGAAACAGTCCTTGGATAATAAATACGTCTTTTAAGCAAACACACTGTCTTAGCTACCAAAAATCAGTGTAACTGTGCAGCCGTCCATGTAGATCTTCAGTACTTAATCATTTAGGATTGGTGATGCGAAGGACGTTTTGAAGTGGACAAGGGGGGCTGGAGAAACAGCGTAACAGCAGAGTGAAGTTCACACCTGTGACTTTCAGAATTGGAAGTTCATGCGAGTGGAGTTTCCACAAGGTTTCTTTCGTGTTTAGAAATGATATTCATTAAGTCCTGTTTTCCAGCCCTTCACTGATGTATCCATGCAACTGAAACTACCTGCTAGCATTTGTTTCTTGGTGTATTTGCTTCTAACTGAAATTAAAAAGTATGGCAAGGAAAGAAATTTAGGCATGAGTTTTTCTACTTCTCACCATGAAGCTGGAAGTTTCTTTGTCTCTCTAATGAAGGGTGGGTCTTTATTTCCTCCATATTATCTTTGGCAATGACTGTGTGGAGGATGCTTTCTTTCTTCCAAGTTGCCCAGCTACCAGTTTAGTGGCCTTAAGTGAGCAGAGAGCTCAGGGAGGTAAGTGGTGGAACCCGAGAGCACCTGGAAGACACCACGGCCATGCTGGGGAATTAAATTATTCCCAGGCCAGCTCTTAGGGAGCAAAGTGCTTCATACCAGGCACGAATTATTCAGTTCGTATAAAGTTCATGTAAATTGAAGTTAAAATACAACTTGATTGCTAAATATTTCTTATTCTCAGCAAATTTTTTGTTAAAATAGGAAATACCTCAGACGTTATCAGAATTGATTTTACTGGGGATTGAACACAAGGTCTTGGCAGTGAGCTCCATCCCCAACCCTTTTTTTTTTTCTTTTTTGAGACAGGGTGTTGCTAAGTTGCCCAGGCTGGGATTGAACTTGGGATCCTCCTGCCTCAGCCTCATAGAGTGCTGAGATTATAGGAATGGACTACCAGACCTGGCTTGCTTATATTCTTTGAGTACTAAAATTTTGATGATATCTGTACAATACAATAATAATAGCTGCATGTCATTATATGCATTTGTCCAAATCCATGGACTTTATCATACCAAGAATGAACCCTAATCTAAATTATGGAATTGGGTGATAATTATGTATCAGTATAGATTCACGAGTGGAAGGTATTGATAACAGGAGGTTGTGCACTTGTAGGGGCAGGAGGCATTTGGGAAATCTCTCTACTTCATCCTCAGTTTTGCTAGGAACCTAAACCTGTTCTAAAAAGTTATATTTTAAAAGTGATGATGAGCTGACAGAACCCTTTTAGCTTTACAGTTTGATAAATTGTGATGTACAACTCTTTAATCAGTAAAACTTTTTAGAATCTCTTTATTCCATTTTATGGCTCCTTATCATTTCTAGAACATCCTCTCAAACATGTAATTACAAACCAGCAAAGACTGTGGTTGGGAAAATAACCCCTGTCCCACACATTTTTGGGATTTGTGTTTGGAGAAGGGGATGGCAGGAAAGAATGGGCACGGCGCTATGTGCTGGGTTTTGTTTTTTTTTTTTTTTTTTTTTTTTTTGTCTTTTTGAGACAGGGTCTTGCTATGCAGTTCAGGCTGGCCTTGAGCTCACTTTGTAGCCCAGGCTGGCCTCAAACTCACAATGATCCTCCTGCCTCAGCTTCCTGAGTGGTGGGATTACAGGCATGCGCCACCACACCCGGCCCTATGTGCTGTTACAAGCGTGGGGCCCCTATAACTATTGTCATTAAGACAAAGATGCTGATGTCAGAAAGTGGACATTGCTTTAAGATCTATCTCTTTTAAATCACTTTTAAAATGTTCCCTGTTTGGATAAGTTTACAATCAGTTTATATTTTCATAAGAAAGAAAACATTGATCTTTTTCTTTTTGTTGCCTTTAATGGTTTTCCTAGAGCAGGAGTCAGCAAACTATTTAGCTGGCTACCTGTTTTTGTAAATAAAGCTTTATTGGAACACAGCAGTGTTCATTCATTGCATGTTATCTATGATTGCTTTTGCAGCACAAAGGCAGAGTTTTGATAAAGACCATATGTTCCACAAAACCTTCCTGGCCTCTAATAGAAAAAAATTGTAAGCCTCTTACTTAGATGAATAGTATTCTAAGAAATCTGGATAGCTGTTAAAAAGCCTTCTATTATTGATTTTGCAGGCTTCTTTAAGATTTGTCACTTTTAAGTCACTAATGTTTTGCTCTTTGAAGTATACTAGATTGACAGAAGAGTTGCTTATCAAACGGAAAATAGTGTATGTTTTAAGATGACCTACTTAAGCATATAAAGCAAGTAAGGTATGAGTTTTTAAATTGTCATTTTTTCTGTTATCTTTACCAAATTCTAAAATAAAGTGTATTTTAATATTTGTGGGGGTTGAGGTTAAGAACACGGAGGTACTTCTCCCTTAGCAGTGCCTTTGATGTGGATTTTCTTTTAGTTTTTTTTATGATTGTACTCCCAAGACTTCAGAAACCTCAGATCATTGTATATTGGTGTGCTGCAAATATTACGGTTTGTATTCCTGGAATCTCTAAAGCGGCAGTACAAGAGGTTTTACTACAGAAGGAACTTAGCTTTAAAACCTTTTAGTTGCAAGTGTTTAGACGCATGTTCTGTTTGGAGATTTGTTAGTCTTAAGAGATTTGACTTAACAAGCTGCATCCTGTCAGTAAAGTTGGGTAATTTCCATTGTTGGCCCATTCTGGGAATGGAGAGACAAAACACACCTGCTCTGCATGACTTAAAGCAAATATAAGGAAGTTAGCGTGAAATCTGGATGAGAGAGATATGATTCATTCTGTAAGAATGGCCAGCTGGCAAGATTTCTTCCTGAATTTGAGAACTGGAGCAAAACTGGAGCTGTGATCATTATTGGCAACTTGATATGAAGTAAAGTAACTTCTTATCAATAATTAAAAACTCATTTTTATTGCTTTAAAAAAGCATAGGTATCCTGAGGCTTTGCCAAAAGTAAGTCTTTTTAATGCCAGCACCTCTGGCAGGTCTCCGGGCCACTCTTGTTCTTGGCCCACTTGTTTTTTCACTTGTCACTTGTTGCGTTTCTTTGGATGGTAAGCCAGGGTCTGTAGTAGGGGTGATTGCCATTTCTGCATACTAAGGAGCAAACAGCATATTGTTAGTATTCAGCAAGTGCTGCTGCTAGGCTTGCTTAGCTGGTGCCTTGGTTTTCAGATGGTAATTGCAGAAAATTGTTTTCCAATTAAAGGAGAATGTCACACTTAATAAAAAGTACCTGTTTAAGATATAGAAAAACTGTAGCCGTTAGAATCTCAGTTGCCCCTCCACATCTTCATTCAAGGTCCTGAGCCAGTTTTACGGCCCTTCAGTTTTTGAGAGCCTGAGGCACAAACCGTGGTTGATAGACCCTTTTCTTTTTTGCAGATGTTCAGGCAGTTGCTTATGAGGAACCAAAACACTGGTGCTCTATTGTCTACTATGAGCTCAATAACCGTGTGGGTGAAGCGTTCCATGCCTCCTCCACAAGTGTGTTGGTGGATGGCTTCACCGATCCTTCCAACAATAAGAACCGTTTCTGCCTTGGGCTGCTCTCCAACGTTAACCGGAATTCCACTATCGAAAACACCAGGCGGCATATTGGAAAGGGTGAGTCTTCACTCTGACCTCTGTTGAGTTGTTTCTCTGTAGCGTCCTTCTTCCCTCAGAGGTCATTCCTGCGGCAAACTAGTGCTGCAAGTAGCAGGTGGCGTTCAATAGCTGCTGTTTGGAAATATTTTCAAATTCGTATGGATTGGAAGTTTTTCCGCTCAATAATTTTTATGGTATCCCCACTCTTATAATACTGAATTAGCTGAAATTGTGATTTGCTGTTTTAGGGGCACTGTTCTATCTTACATTTTCCTATGGAAGAGTATCTTTATAGACTCAGTTATTTAGTAATGGATAAGTGAAATAATTCTGTATCTTTTAGGTGTAAGATTAAACAACGTACAATGGATATATTTATTCTGTATTGCAGAATATACTAATATATACTAATATACTAATCTCTTTAATTAAGCAAATGACTAAATATATGACTGTTGCTTAGTGCCTTGATTTTCACTGTGGAGTAAGAGACATATGTACATGAAGGAAGGCCAAAAAATAAATATTGAGGCAGTAGATGGAGGTATCAGTGTGAAATAACAATTTTAATAATGCATCCATCTGTGTGTTAATGTTCTCGTGTATATTGTGTGTCTGTATAAACCTGTGTGTATGCAGCTAAATATATACTTTCTGATCTGTCCGCTGAACGCGCCGAGAAGCGAAGACGCTTCACAGTGAAAAGCACATCTTGTATCTAGATCATCAGTTCTACTGCCATTTCCTACTAAGAGGGCTCCTTAGAGAAATGCCTGCCTCCCAGGCTGGGTCAGGATGAGCTTGGAACATCTTGTTATGGCAGAAAGTAAAGAAATGCTTGTGAAAGTGATGGAGCATGTCACAGGAGCCAGCGCGGAGGAGCTTCTCCCGTACAACTGCTAATTTGAGCGCAAGATCATCGTCCTTTGGTATCCATGGGGGATTTGTGGAAGATCTTGAATAAATGGGAGTATCCTCCTATATGCTTTAAATTCTGTCAGGATTAGTTATGTCTAATACAGTGCAAATGCTACGTAAATAAGTATTACACTGTTTGGTTAAATTTATAGGAAAAAATGGAATCATGACAAGGTAGAAAAGTCTACATGTTTAGTAGAGATGCAGTTTTTAAAATTTTTTTTTTCTGAGAATGGTTGAATCTATGGATTCCTAATCTGCAGATACCACGGGGCAACTGTACTTAGGAGCAGTTAATTAAAATAATGTAAATTAAGTAATGAATTTAATCCATTAAAAGTAATACTAATTCAGATGGCCATACCAATAATAAATAGATTAAATACATGAATTGTGAAGGCCAGCTGGTAAATGTAGAGTTGTAGAGTTTGAGAAATAGCATTTTGCAACCAACATAATAAGGAACCAGGCAAGGATCATCAATGAGTGCTAAATCTATATGAACTTCTTTTAATGATAAGAATCAGGATATTTGCATGGCTTTAAGTATTTCCCCACAAACTGCCTATTAGTTATAGGGACAGTAAAAGCTATAATTACACAGTGGAGAAATCATATAATTTTGTGATTGTATAATTGATCCCTGAGTTGACTGGGGACCAGACATCGTTGCTAATGAGAGACAAGTGTAAATCACACACCTCCAGATTTGATGCCCACGGAAGGCTGTAACATCATCTCTGTAGAATTCCAGCTGAGAGTGCAGATCTCAACCTGTCCTGAGGAAACTTTAGATAAAACCCAAAGGAGGAAACTTTTGTTTTAAAAAGTGAGGCGTAACTCCATCTGTCAAAAGACGAAGGTGTAGAAATGTTTCAGAGTAAAATGAGTTAAAAGATATGACAGCTGGACATGATCCTGTACCTGACAGGGGACAAATACTGTGAAGGTCATTATTGAGTCAGCAGGCAAAACTGGAATATTAATGATAGATTAGATAAAAATATGATGTCAGGGTTAAGTTTGCTGACCTTGCTGACTGTACTGTGGCTGTGTGAGAAGCCATCTTACATATTTCCTGGAAAATACACACTTTACACAGGTATTTCAGGGTGAAGATTCATGATGAAATAATTGTGGAAGATTACACATCCACATGCGCACACACGTGCACACGCACACACACACAGGCACGGAAATAGTTTAGGAAGGCTATAAGATTTGATGTATACAGCGGTGCCTCAGTTTGCGAACTTAATTTGTTTTACAATTTGGGGGAAGATGGAATCATGTGTTTGTGTGGGGAAGATGGTCATGGTCAAATTTGTCACTCGATTTAGCATTTGTGAACAGAAGCAAAATTTTGCCAGATGCTTTTGTTTGTGAACCAAATTGCTTGCAAATAAAAGCATTCACCAGCCAAGGTATCTCTGTATATATAAACGTATTTTCTGTATATATAAAACAATGTTCATCTACTCACCATCTGTCTGGGTGTCTGACACAGTCCTGTCAGAATACATACAGGGGTGCGCGTGCATGTGTATGTATACACTTGGGGAAGGAGAGTGCAAGTGATAAAGCACATGGAGTAAATTGTCACAGTGGATGAATCTGGATGATGGTATACGGGTACTTGTTCTCTTTTTCTTTGTTCTATTTCAAATTTTTCCTATAAATTTAAAATTATTTATTTTTGGAATAAAAGTTTTTAAAAAAATGATCTTTGAAATCTGTAAAGTGGGCCAGATTAAAAAGTAATTTAATAGATGCTAAAAAGGTGTTTGAGGTAAAATTTTAACATTTCAATATGGAGTAGAGGGAGACCCGACAACTCCTGAAGCAGGAATTGGTATTTTCTTAATATGATTAAAGGAAACAAAACCTAAAAACACATTTAATGAGGAAATGCTAAAAGTTAGGGTCACAAATATCTTTCTATGGCTTGTAAACCCCTGAAATAGTGTATAAGCACAATTTTGCCTTTAGGGTAGAAAGACTTACTTTTCATTGAAATGTAAAATGATTATTCCCCTAGAGTAGTGAAAAGCCATTATACAATTTCTCTTAGAAAATTAGTAAGAAAATAAGGGTGCTGAGAGTGCTGTAATTTAAAATGGTTCCAGAGTCCCTGAATAAAGTGCTCAAATGTAAAATTAGAGATAATGGAAATAAGGATTGTCATTATTTGCAGATGATAGGATTGATTGATAATATTCTTGGGATAAATTCTTGAAATGAAATTAGTAGACCAAAGGCTTTTGATATATTTTGCCAAATTACATTCCCGAAAGCTCTTAATAATTTACACTCCTACCAGAAATATCCAAGTGCCTCTCCTTTCGCCCATGCCAATATTATGGCAGAACATTGTGTATTCAAATGTCATTGTTTATCTAGAAGCTGCCAAAGAATCTATTTTGTTGTTTTTGAGACAGGGTCTAGCTATGTACTTCAGGCTGGCCTTGAACTCACTGTGTAGTCCAGGGTGGTCTTGAACTCTCAATAATCCTCCTCCCTCAGCCTCCCAAGCGCTGGGATTACAGAGATGGGCCACAGTGCCCAGCAAAGAATCTGTTTTTTTAAAAAAAGTATATCAGTTGCCTTTAATCTAGCAGTAACAGCAATCTGGAAGAAAATGTAACAGGAAAAAAAAATCGAATTTCTAATAGCAACAGAAAACATAAGCTGGGGATATAGCTCAGTGACACGAGCATCTGCCTGGCAAGTGTAAGGTCCTGAGTCCGATTCCTAGTACAAAAAAAAAAAAAGAAAAAAAGAAAACATAAATTTCTAGGGAAGAACCTGAACCTGTGATATGTGAGAATTATATAAAGGAAATCCAGTATATTGAGAGAGAAAGAAAATTTGAAAAAACAAGCAGTCTGGTTTCCAAAGCTTAATTTTGTAAAAGCATTTTAGGATACTCATCCTCAGGCCAGGGATGTAGCTCAGTGGCACAGCATCTGCCTGGAAAGTGCAAGGCCCTGAGTTTGATTCCTGGTACAAAAAAAAAAAAAAGATGTTCATCCTTACTTAAGTTTTTAATTTAAAACAAACTATACCATCTTTTTTGAAAGTTGGGTAATATATATTAATGTATTTTCAATATTTCAATATTACCTGGATAAAAAAGTGAGAGTAGCTCAGATATTTTAATGAATGCGTGAAGAAAAAATTTCTTCATATTGGGGTTAATAACACATAAAAACTATAAATAAATCAGTGTTGACAAAACAGCAAGCTAAATTAAATTCAGACTGTATGTAAAAATCTAATGTTAAGTAAAACATAACAAACCACCAGAGTCTTCTAACATCCTGCAGTAACAAAGTTAGCTTTTGGGGGAAGAAACCCTGGCCACATATCATATATGCAAATAGACTGATGAATATTTTTAAAAAGACAAAAAAGTAGAAGAAGATAGATTTGATCAGATAGGTAGAAATGTTTTAAAGATGCAAGGCAGCAACAAAGCCTATAAGAGATTTGACTAAAGGATTTCAGGCTTCTCTAAGATTAAAAAATATATATCATGAACAAAATTAAGACAAAAGACTACCAGGGAAACAAGAAAAAAAATTATTGATATCCTGCCTAGATGTACAGTTTATAAAAAATAGTAAAAATATAGAACCCCAGTAGGATAAATAGGTAAGAAATATAAAGAGTGAATTCGTAAGAGAAACACCGGTGGCTAATAAATTAGGAGAGCACATCCAGCCTCACACGGATTAAAGCAATCATTATTTTTCAGCTGTAAATTAGAGGAATTTTGTTTAAGCTCAGATTCAGTACTGTCATGGGCCAAATGAGAAGCGCTCTCAAACACTGCTGGTGAGGGTGTAAATTGGTACACACATTCTGGAAAGTCATTTGGCAAAGTGAATCAGAAACCTTCGATCCAGTGATTTAACTTCCAGGAATCTGTCAAAAGGATATTATTAAGAGTTGTCGAGAGACATTTATCATGTCATTGTTGTAACAACAGAAAATTATTGTCAACACAATGTTCTGTTAATGGAAAAATCATTAAATAAATTGTTACATCCATATACTCAGGCATATGTTTGTGTTTGCAAAAAAGTATAATGATAGCCAACACGGAATGCAGTGTTTCACACTATTAGTGGTTACTACCTCTGTGTCCCTAACAAAGGGATACTATTTTCTGCTTCTTATTTTTACTTCTAAATTTTCTAAAATAAAAATTTACAATCATGGAAAAAACATTTTAGTTTTCCCTATATCAGGCTAAAAAGTGGGTGTCTGCCGTAGCAGTTATTTAATTGTTACAGAAGTGTTAGCCCTTATGTGTACATTTGTACACCACACATAATATTTCAAAGGAGAGAATTCTGTTAGTCTTGTCTATGGCATGACCGAGTTATCTAAAGGTGGATGGTTCAAAACCACACGGGGTATGACGCTGTATGCTGGGTGGCCCGTATAATCTGCCTTAGTGGTGTAGGGCTTTGTCCAATGGGTTTTTTCCTTGTTCCTCTTTTAAAAGATAGGTCAGGTGAAATTTTTTGTACTCCTGGAACTCCAGGTTTCACGTGAAGTCTGCAGGAACTGCTGGTTTTGTGAGCTCTTACTTTGCACACTAAGGCTTTTTTCTAATGTTTAAATTTTTTGTTACTAGACCTTATATCTTAACAGCTCTCAGCAATACTGTTTCCACCTGTGGTTTTCTAGTTCCCTTCTGCTTTTCTTGATCGTCCTTTTTCTCTAAAATTTCCCAAACAATTTAGGTGCAGAATAAATGCAAGAGAA
>NW_004955428.1:1424473-1447955 GCF_000276665.1 Chinchilla lanigera
CCTTCCTTCCTTCCTTCCTTCCTTCCTTCCTTCCTTCCTTCCTTCCTTCCTTCCTTTTTTCCTTCTTTTTCTTTCTTTTCTTTTGTACCAGGAATCAAACTCATAACCTCGCGCTTGTCAGGCAGGTGCTGTCCTGTTGAGGTATATACCCAGCAGAGAATACACTTTCACCATGGCCATATAAGGCATTAAATACCAAAATGAAATTGTTATACATTGTAGTTTGTCTTTTTTTTTTTATTCTGGAGATTGAACCCAGGTCCTTTACATTGAAAGTGTCCCTCTTTAAAATTTTATTTTAGGGCTGGGGATATAGCTCAGTGGCATAAGCGCCTGTCTGGCAAGTGCAAGGTTGTGAGTTCGATTCCTAGTACTGCCAAAAAAAAAAAGAAATAAAATTTTATTTTTAATTTTATATTTTTTATTTTGAAACAGGGTCTCACTAAGTGAGGTTGCTTAGGCTGGGCTCGTTCGTCAGGCCCTTAGAGGACTGAGATTACAGGTGTATGCAACCACACCCAGCTGAAATTGTTACACTCTGGCATTATTTTCAAGAAACTTACTCTATATTAGACTTATTCTATTATTTCCTAGAAACCTCTCAGACATGCTTATTGACACGTGAATATTATACTAAAATTTTACCATTTTGTAGGACTTAGAGAATGTCAACAGCCAAAGTTTAAATCTGTACAAATGTATATTTATATGTGGAAGCTGCACAGATGGCTTGCAGCTATGAGACACTGATCTGCTTGGTCTTCCTGCAGGAGTTCATCTTTATTATGTTGGAGGGGAGGTCTATGCCGAATGCCTCAGTGACAGCAGCATCTTTGTGCAAAGTCGGAACTGCAACTACCATCATGGATTTCATCCCACTACTGTTTGCAAAATCCCTAGTGGGTGTAGTTTAAAAATTTTTAACAACCAAGAATTTGCTCAGTTATTGGCACAGTCTGTGAATCATGGTTTCGAAACAGTGTATGAGCTCACAAAGATGTGCACTATACGCATGAGCTTCGTGAAGGTAAGTGAGCTTAGATTCTCTTGTGAGTTTAACGCATGTGCTGTGCTTTCTCACATATACAGCTCTATATCCTCTGAGTGGTATGTCCGTTGATTTTTAAACTTCAACAAGGATGTCAGTTACTAAGAGAGCATCATTGGAACATAGCAGTGCTTGTGCAAAGTGTCCATAGCAGTAGCTTTTAGTAACCTTTTCCTGATTGAAATAGCACTATTTTAGCTCTCATGATACTGTTAGAATATATTCTGTATGTAACCTGTGGTTTCAGTCTATGGTTGTGTTAGGAGACCAATTGCATACATACACCTTTCTTTTCTTTTCTTTTCTTTTTTTTTTTTTTCCTTTCTTTTCATGCTGTGTTTTCAATAGTACTTTCCTGATGGGAACACTTGTTGCTTTTGGTTTCAACAATAAGCAAGTGATCTCTTTGTAAAAATAAAAGTTCATAACATTCAAAATTATTTTTGTTTTGTTAATCTCTTTTTTAACTTTTTCTAGTAAATCTCATGTTTTTAATATAACTCAGAAGTTAGTAGGACGTTGCCTAAAGCTACAGAGGCCTCATAAGCTCCAAGAGTAAATTGTAAGGTTTAAGGATAGAGAAAATTAGATATCCCTCATAGCAATGGATCTTTTCGCCATCTTAGTCTCTGAGATACGAAGGGTTTTAAGATGCCATTGAAATGTTAAAAAGTTTTAAGTACCTGATTAGATGTCATGAGGTGGCGACTTGCCCTAATAACTTGTCTCTGAATGCTCGGAGATAAATTATCGCCCTGTGTTACTCTGAGAAACAGAACTAATTATATACTTGGGCAAGGCAATCGCCTTTTATGTTCTGTCTTCACAAGCTCGCCTAACTTGTTGTTAAACCTGTTTTGTAATGTATTTATTACTGAAGATAATTTTGGAACCTTCGTTAATTATCCTCTAGATCAAAAGTATCTTTCCCTGAGTATAATTTTTTTCTACTTATTTGAATCATCTTAGCAAATTCTCAGTATGTTCTCTTACCACTTCTTTTCTCAAAGCGTAATTCAACAGTTCTTTGCAGCTGAGTCTGGTACCTCTTAAATGTTCTTAGAAGGTTTCTTTTTAACCCCTTGAAGAAGCTGACCCATATGCCATGTATATACGAGATGCCGTTCTTACTCATTTGTAATATTCACTGTTTAATTTTTGACTGAGCATTTTTGCTCAGTTTACACATGAGCATTCGTGTGCAGTTGGCACCGTGGCAGTTATTCCTAAGCTCCCTTGATGAGTCTTACTGAAGGACCACTCTAGAAGAATTTATGACTCTAATGCTTAGAATATCTTTCCCCTCAGATTCATTTCATATTGATTACCCAGTCAATTTTAACAATTCTACTTTTGTACAATATTAATAATTTACTTTCACACAAGTAAAAGCAACCTTAACACTAATAAAGAGTATCTATAATGCACTAGCATGGAGAGTTATGCAAGATATAATAGACATAGCTGGGAAGCTGGATTTAGGGAATTGAAGATAAATCTCATTTAAAAAACTCTTACTGTCATAGTAAGGGATTATCATATATTAGCAATAAAAAAACCCTGCACACTGTTTTTACAGCACTGTTCTTTGTTATCATACTTTACCTTCTACATACTTTACCTTTCCCCGCAGCATCTTGAAGAAATGCTATAAACATTTTACTAACATTAATAGCCAATCTTATGCTTTTTAAAAAAAAGATCATTTTGGGGCATTGATATGGAAAATATATTTCATAAACTTATTTTCACCTTAAGCCCTCCCATCCAAAAAGTCCAAATCAGGTCAGTTAAACAAGTACTTGTAGGTCATCCTCTCTATACAATGACTGTGCTGAATATTAGAGATCAGAGATAACCACTCCCGTCAAAGAACTTACTAGCTAATGGAGATAAACCTATACATTAATTTGATAGTTTATTGATATATGTACAATATGGGTGTATATACATACAGATGTAGTTCAGCATCACCACTTCCTCCAGAAATGTCTCACATTCAGATGTATTTCTTGTAGTTAGGTAGCAGAAATGAATAGAACCCAGCCTTGCCTGGTGTTCTTCATGAAATAAAACTTAATCAGAACTTCATGTTCTTTTGTCCACTCATGCATATAAGTTTTATGTCTTTGCAGCAACAAAATTACTGTTCTCCTTTAACAATACTTACATGTATCCCTGCCAGTGGGTTTTACAATATTACAAGTATCCCTGCCAGTTTTGCCTAGAGATTAAAAGATCAAGCAGTCTGTGTTGATAGGATGACCTTGTACTGCTTGAATGGGGAAGAAACAGACCTATCTGTAGGCTTTTCTTTTGCTGGTAATAAAGTGAAAATTTAATAGTAGTATAGTATAATGGGAAATAAGTATGAACGTTAAAAAATATCTTCATTAAAATAACTTTGTAATGTATTTTAAAACATTAAAACATTCATTTCCAAGGCTAATTAATCTGGGATCCACAGCTGGACTTTGGATGGCCAGCACCTAGGTATCCTTTGAGTTTGCCTGCCAAATTACCTGTTTGTGCATGTGTACATTCCTTGTGGGAAAAGTCCATAGCTTTAGTCAGTTTCTGATTATGCTAACGGTTTTTACTTAATAAATTGAACACCAAGTTAAACAAGTTTAATGACCCCTGATACATTATTTCCAGGGCTGGGGAGCAGAATACCACCGCCAGGATGTTACCAGCACCCCCTGCTGGATTGAGATACACCTGCATGGCCCACTGCAATGGTTGGATAAAGTTCTTACCCAGATGGGTTCACCTCATAATCCTATTTCATCGGTGTCTTAAATGGCCTCGGGCTTCTGCCTCTTGAAAACTATTGAGCCTTGCATGTACTTGAAGGATGGATGAGTCAGACACAATGGAGAGCTGACAAAGGAGCCTTGATAATACTTGACCTCTGTGACCAACTGTCGGATTCAGAAATTTAAAAACCTTGGTAACACACCGTTGATATCAAGAACCTGTTTAGTTTACATTGTAACATTCTATTGTAAAATCAGCTAAAATCCAGACTCTTAGCAGGATGTTGTGTGTAGTTAAAGAAGAGATGGCCACGCCAAGGACAAACTGTCTATTAGAAAAATAGTCCTAAGAGATGCTTTTGTGTTTGGCACTTTAAGGTCATCAGTTGGCAGAAGTTTAGCATTAATAGTCTTTCTGAGGTGTGTTTTTATCAGGGTTAGAGCCCATGTTCAAACTTTTCATGGGTTTTCATAATATTTTAAAACTATTTGTTTAGTATTGGTTTTTTTTTTAAGTAAAGGTTAATCTTTATGATATACATAGTAATCTTTCTAAAATTGTATGCTGACCATACTGCTGTCAGAATAACGTTAGGCGTATGCTCTTTGCTAAATATGTATGTACAGAATATTTGGAAGTTAAGAATTGATTAGACTAGTGAATTTAGGAATATTTGAGGAGGGCAGGGGGAGGGAAAGGACAACTGCAGATGTAGACTATGCTGTAAAAATTCAGTTTGTTGCCTTAAACAAGCTGATGTCTGAATTTTGCTGTGTTTCGATCTTTTAGAGATTTTATCCTATCTTTTTGTTTTGTTTTGTTTTTTGGCATTCTTCTATCCCATCTTCTCCACAAGAGATTATACAGCTGGTTAATTCATATGATAGTGACAGTAAATGAGTAATTCCTGCCCTAGTGAAATTGACTGCCTGTATATTTCAATACCAACTGTACGGAGTGCTTGAATTTAATAAGCAGTTTTTATGGAGTTTACATTACAGAAATAGGCTTTAATTTTCAGGTGAATTGTTTGCCAAACCTAGCAACTCTGTCAAATGAGGATTTAAACCCATTTCAAACTTTTTTAATTTTTTTGTATTCTGTTTGGTTTTTTTCTTCTGTTAATCTTTTATATTCACTTAATGCTCTCATACATGAATACTTTTATTCCAAAACTAGTGGGTTTTCTCTACTGGAAATTTTAAATAAACCTGTCATTATTGCTTACTTTGATTAAAAATTTGTCATTTCCTTTCTTTGTACATTAGATTTAAGGTTGGGGATCAGTAAAATTTGCCACTCGTTTTGAGCTTTTCTATCAGATGTTCTCTGCCAAATAAAACAAGCTAAATTATTAACAGAGAGGTAGGGAGCTTGAATTATGTAGAGAAAGGAGTCCCTTTAAATCAGAAGAGAAAGGACATGTAGACCTTGAAAAATTAATTTCAGAAAAAGCAAAATCTAAATGTGTAAGCCTTTGAATATGAAGAACTACAGCAGCAACATTTATTGCTAGGTACCATTCAGTCAATCAAAAGAATGAATTTCTGTTTTCTATGAGAGTGTAAGGTGACTAAGAAAGAGAAGATGGTAACTTTTGTAGTTTTCTTACAGCTGGGATGCTCCAGCACTCTCCCCAGGCAAGGGGCAGGGAGTTTGCCCAGCTGGGACATAGATTTTGAGGTTGCTTACATTCTAGCCAAGATGATGCCATTTTTCCCCTTTGCATTTTAATGTACTTTTCCTGGAATGTGTCCCAGCCTTAAAATTTAAAGATTCTTTTCCTTCCCCCACCATTGTAAGCTCAGTTTGTGAAAAAATGCCTTGGTGTTTCCCCTATAAATGCAACATTTATCCTCCAAGTTATGACCATGCAAAAATTTCTCCTAAGCTTATTGCTGTCTCCAAAGACATGCTATAAGTAGAAAAACCCTGGGCCAGAAGATCTACTTTATTACACAAATTTGTGCCTTTTTTGCTGACTCACTTAATTTCTATGAACTTCTGTTTTCTCATTTGTTAAGCAAAGGTAGTGTAATTGTGTCCTTATCACAAATTGAGGTGAAGATTGTTTATATAAAAATACTGTACCTTAGAAATATAACTACCATGCAAGTATATAGACCACGATTTCCTTGAACCTTCTCCTGTGGTCTGTATTTTCCATTTATCTGAGTCATTCCTGGCATAGATGATCTCGATCAATGAGAGTGATTGATGTGATATAATTAATTTTAAAATTAAAAATATTACTCAAAACTATTGGGCTTACCAGTGAAGTACAACTGGAAATTGACTAAAAAATAATAAGCATTGAGCTGGGGTCAGAATTTCTCACCCCTTTCCTGGTGGAAAGCTCTTGTTTGCTTTCCTTGAATTCCTGTGGTTGCCTTCCGGGCAGTTATCACAAATCATTGGTTGTAGCAGTGCTGGTAGCCAACTTGAAGCTCCATCAGACAAAACAGCAAATATCTAGTAAGATAAAACCTACAGGGTGGGGATCTCTGGAGTCTGCAGTGTGGTACAAAGTAGGCTGTTCATGCTTACAGGCAGTTATTTGTAGTTTTGTCATCAGCCATAGGAATCTATTATAGTCTTTCAGAATTTTTTAAAGGGGTGAACAAGTCAAAGCAACTACTGGTTTGATTGCTAGAGAAAAAATATTAATCCAGTTCAAACAATGAAAAGCAGTGTGCTTCAGAGTAGACATTTTCTGCCATTAAGAATCAGTAGCTGGAATGATTGGAAGTGGAGGACCCTGGTACCACTGCTTCACTCTATCATTTAATAGAATTTACCTACAGGAAGTTTAATTTCCCGTACCTGTTTCCTCACCTGTAAAATGGAGAGAATAAAGCATACTTTACAGTTATCATGAGATTAAGTCAATACATGCAAAGCACTTAGAACCCTGCAGCGAATAATAGCAAAGAAAAGCATTAGATTCAGCAGACATTTAAAGAAGACCTACTCACTGTTCAAGGATTTGATAAACACAGTGGGAAATCCTGTCTCCAAGAAGCTTACAGAGAAAAGGAAGAAACCTAGCAGCTCATGAGGGCCTGGCCCACTGCATCTCAGGCACTGAGGATGGGATTTCCACACATCTCTTTCATCTTCACAGGAACATAGATGGTACTCCATCCTCAACTCCTGTGTCAGCTGTCAGTCTAACAAATACCTGAACTAATCAACTTATAAAGAGAAAAGGTTTACTTAGCTCAGTTTTGGAGGTTCAGTCCATGATTGGTCAGACCAATTGTTCTAAGCCTCTCATAGGGGAGGGGACAGCACATCATAGCAGAAAACAGGAAACAGGAAATGGAAGGGATTGGTATCCCAATACCCTCTTTGAGGGTACACCCCAATGACCTAACTTCCTCCCACTAGGCCCCACCTCTTAAAGATTTAACCTCGCAATGGAGACCAAGCCTTCAACACAATGAGCCTTTGAGGTTTGTATGTTAAACCCTATGGCTTAGGGACTAAGATATTACCATGTCCATAGCAATATCCAGAATAAGCACATGTAATAAGTGGAAGGTAAGTATAAATCACAGGGAGGAATATGGTGATAAGACCTTGCTGTCTCAGAGGCAGCTCTAGGATGGAGAGACCCCTCCATTCCTTGCAAGCTCAGTGTTGGTATCAGCAGGTGAGAGAACAGTGGATCTCAAAGGCTGATCACTTGTTGTTAGCTCAAAGAACCACAGGCATGGAATACTGTGTTATTTCCTGGGCTGACAGAGTATCAGTAGAGTCATTTAGAACAGTAAGTATTTCTGGTAAGACTGTTTTATTTATTGTCTGCACTTTCTTATACTAGCAGAACTTAATAAAGATAATTCATTACATGCTTTGCAAATGTACCAGATTCAGATTTTACTCTGAGGTCTCATCCAATACAGAAGATGGGCTGTTAGCTACAAGGTTAACAAGAAATGGGGATTGCACAAATTATAAGCAGTTTACCGAAAGGACTCCTCTTACAAAGTCGGGTAAGTATACCAGCTACAGTTTTAATACTCTTAAGCAATTTAGAAGGCAGTGGTCCCCAAAGTGGGTACAGTAAGGAGACCTCCAACCTACAGTTTCCAGGAATCAGAACTGAGAAGTCTCTTTGGAGATTTGGAAGCTCAGTGTTGTGGCAGAAAGGAAAGGCTGTGATCCATTGTCTAAATGTGGCATGATAATTAAAAGCCAGGGGACTGTGAAATTTAAAAGCTTGGAAGCTGACAATTTGTAAATTGTTCCCCTCTTCATCCAAAAAAAAACCAAAGTAACAGAGCTCTCTTTATCCCTAGACGTAGACTAAGTTAAAATAAAAAAAAAAGAGCAAGAGAAAAATGGTATGAGAGCTCCTTGTCAGTTTAGGGTAGCCACTGTGTGAGACTCTGAGGGAGTATTTCACCTTTCCTTGTCACCTGCACTTCACCTCCATCCCAGGTGATGATTCAAGAGCAGCATGTGAGTTACATAGACTTATTTTTTAATGCAGTCTCTGCCACTTTCTAGATGCACCATCTCAGGCAACTGAGTTCATGTCTGAGCTTCAGTCTCATAACCCATAAAGTGGAAAAATAATTGTCACTCTCACGTAGGTCACTGTGAGCCTCTACTGGTATGATGCACACTTAATACTTGCCCCTCAGCCATACAGAAAGCACTTAATAGTGGTTCGGCTATAGTAGTGACAGTGACCTACCAGGCTTCATAGATTCTGCCTAGCGAATGCTCAGCAGGTGGAGGTAGTAGGGTGCTCAGTATCTTTTGTATATGGTAGATGATTTGGAGTCCTCACCAGTAAAAACTTATAAAATCTGTGCTACAGTGGTACATATGCATTATGGCAAGGGCAGGAGAAAAGAAGAAAGGGGAAACCTGAGCTTTGCTAAATAACTGTGCTTTTACAGTGCTTATAAATGTCAGTTTTCATTTACATTACATCCTACGTCACCACTAATTTATAGACAAGCTGCTTATTAGGGCATCTTTTACTCCTGCCATTTCTCATATTAAAATAATTTCTTATTTCTGGTTTGATTCTGATTATTCTTCCTTGAATAGGCACCATACTAATGCCAGGCTTGTGATTCCCACCACAGGCCCCATAGGACTGAAACTACTTTTCAGTCCATGTCCTCTGCTGAAGGCACATGGCAGTAATCCTTTCACCCCACTGTGAATCTGCAGTCTTGCATGCCTTCACCATGACTTAGGGCATTCTCTTTCTGTGTAGTTCCACGTCCCGAATTCTTGTTTATCCTTTTGTAGGCAAGGATTTATTTTGGCAGTGTAATTTTACCTCCTCTGGTCAGGACATGGAAGTCTTCTATTCTACTTCTGGATGCGTATGATCTATAACTGGGTGAACTGGCAGCCGCTTTGCCCTGGGTGCCTGCCTAAGTACACAGTGCATTCTGCCTTTGCTGCTCATCATATATTAATAACTCACTTGTATCTAGTAAAATCCATTAAGTTATGTCCCTGACAATTTTCCTACCCCACCCCTGGCACTTGCCTAAATATATTTAGAAACTTAAATTAGCACAGGTCCTTTGCAGAGGAAGGAGACATAAGCCAATTTAACACTTACAGGATATATAATTCTAATTTAGGCATACAGCATTAAATTTAATACCACTAAGACACTTCTTTGAAGCTAATCCTCACATGACAGTAAAATGCTTTAAAGTTAAAACTAATGAGTCCAGTGCCAATGAATTGTGACGTTGATCTATCTTTAATACCAGGGGTGTGTTTCTATATTTATTCCAAATTCCATCTTCTGTCCCTCTTCCTTCATCAGGGCATAGGTGAAGGAAGGGAGAGAGGAAGAAGCTTTAAGTCCAGGAGACGGTATCCCAATCCTGGCTCCTGTATTTCTTCCTCTTTGAGTGGTTCCGGGAATGTTCCCCAAATCCTGAATCGGAATTTTCTGTCTGCAAAATGGGAGACATACTCTTTAAGGATGTTGTCAAGATTAAGAACGATTAAGTGCTATTAACTATACTGTTACCTGAGTTGGTGTCTATTAAATAGTATATGCTTGGTCATGCTAGTGCAGTAGTTTATGTTTTAACCTATATATGTCTACTTAAAAATTCACTGCATCACCTTCAAGTTCAAAAACACTAAAATTTCATAGTACGAAACTTACTGTTCAATAAAGCTTAATTTTCTAAATTTAGAACATAGAATCTATTGATTCCCTTAGAAAATATGAAAGTTGTAAATAAAAAACTTACCTTTTAAACTTAGGATGGTTGGAGGGAAAGGCTTTGTATTTTCTTTTAGAAAAATATTTTAGAATTTTACTTTTTGAAAATAATTTTTAAGTTGAAAATTCCAGTGCCTGTGATGTGGGTAACCAATAAATATTGATTATTGAACTTTGTCATTTTCCATGAAAGTATGAACCCACGATCTTACAGAATCCAAATATTACAGAATCCAAATTACTACTTTTGTATTGTAAGATTATTATGATACTCATACACTGCATTAGGGAATTATTTGAAATTCATAAAGTGCTTTGATAAATGAGTATAAGTAGTTTCAGAATTTTGCTCATAATTCAAAACTGGTGTCATCAGTCATTAAATATGCCTATTAAAATTAACGTAAAAACTATCGTCTTAATGGAATAGTTAATAATAGTATTTCATTTAATGGTGTTGGGGATTCCCAAGGCTCATTTCTGAATGCGCTTCTCTCTTCCACCCACCTACTCCTCAAAGGTGACCCCAGGTCTCCAATCCTAGGACTTTAAATGCCTCCTGTGTACTGGTGATTCCCAGATGTGTCCACAGCCAGGGCGTGTCATAGGAACTTACTCATTTAACCTGACAGCTCCACCCAGGTATCATCTCCGCCTTACCACAGTCAAAACTAAACTCATGATTTCCATGTCACTGCCTACGTGCCCATGTGTTCTTCCCCTTCCAGGACACCCAGTGACCACTATCATTCATTCTGTTGCTTAAGCCAAAAATCTTTGCTCATCCAACATAAAGACCACCAGGAGATCCTGTCACCTCTGTCTTCAACACAAGATAGGGTCTCACTAAATTGCCCTGCCAGGTCTTGAACTTTTGGGCTCAAAGGATCCTTCTGCCTCACCCTCCCAAGTAGCTGGGATGGCAGAGGTATGTGACTGCCCAACATGTAAAGCACTGCATTATAAAATACAAAGTTAAAACACTTGAATACACTTGTGACATTTCTGGGACCCACACTCATGATTTCAGAGATGTAAAACTAATGTTTACTGCAAGTGTAATGTACTCACAAGCTCTGTTTTTTCTATTAGGTATGGCATTTTTTTGCTAAAATATTTGGTGGGCAAAACCAGGGGATATAAAAGTTGTATATAAGTGATACATTGTTCAAACTAAGATTAAAGACAAATCTCAATACACACGCAGTCAGATGGCTAGTGTTATGGCTTGTGTCTAGATGTCCCCTAAGGCCTCATGTGGTCATAGGTGGGAACTTTTGGAAGGTAACAGAATCTGGGGTGTGTGATGCTTGGGATCAAGGATACGATGCTAACATTAAGGGTGTGAGTCCTATTCACCCTAAGGATGGGAATCCTGGATAAAATATAAGGGACAGAAAGGTGGTCATTGCTTGTTGCTTACTGCTTGCTGCCTTACTGTCTTCTGCCTTCTGCCTCCCCGTTTCTCCTCTGTGATGTCCCTCTGCCATGTCACCCTGATTTGGAGCCAGTCAAATATGAAGTGAAACCTCTACACACTGTGAGTTAAACCTTTTCTCCTTTAACTTTAGTGTCAGGTTTTTGTCTCAGCAATGTGAAAAGTAACAGACAAAATTTGGTGCTAGGAATGGGGTCATTGCTGTGACTGTACCTGACCATGTGGTTTAGGAGCCTTTAGAGCTGGCTTGCAGGAAGGTTTGGTGATTATGGCTGAACAAGCAGCTCTGGAATGCCTTAAGCTGTACTTGATGGTAGATTATGGTCAAAGCTCAGAAGATCAGAGTGCTGCTGGCAAAGACCAGGCTCAGGAGGTTTCTGCTGTGAAGAAGGACTACATTGGTTGTTGGACTGCAGATGATGTGTGTTATGCCTTGGCGTAAAGTTTGTCTGCATTTTGCTTATGTCTAGAGACTTTACCTGAGACTAAAGGCAGTAGACTAATTCATCTTGCAGAAGAAATTTCAAGGCAGTCTAATACTGAGGCCTTGCAATGGCTACTGTTAGGGGCTTTTAGCCAGATCTGTGCTGAGAATCAAGAGCAAAGACCCCAGCAGAATGATTTAAAACATTGTGAGTTTGGCTAGAAAGGCAGCTCCAGTAAAGCTGTGGACTGGAAAGGTAGAGCAGAGGAGACCTTGATTGCTGAGGAAAAACAGGAGAACAGAAAAGATGGCCTGAAGACATCAGACAAAACAGCAAGACTCCACCTTTTGCAGCCTCAAAATAGCAGAAGTGAAAGACTGCTTTGAGAAGAGAGACCAAGAGTACCATGTTCCAGAATGGCAACATCCTAGGGAAGTTGTTCCTCAGGATTTGGTTTATAGGCACTCTATGCCTACAGCCAAGAGAGAAAGAAGCCTGGCTACTGCTCCAGCTGATGGCAGACCTTGGCATAATCCACATGATGCTAATTTTAGGTGCATACAGAATGCAAGAGTTGTGAGATCAGGAATACTTCCACCCATATTTCAGGAATAGACGTGTAAAGCCAGGCAGTGTGTCCCAGATATGGCAGTGTATGAAGCTGTGAGTGTAAAGCTGAAGATGCAGTGGAGACCCCAGAAGTTTGGAGAATCCAGAAACATGGATCATCTGAAGAAACCTGTAAGGAGAGAGCAGTGCTGGCCAAAGAGAAAAGCTATGGGAGCCACAGCCACCAGAAGTACCATAGAGTGGAACCACCCAGGTGTTTGGAGCACACAACTTGACACAGATTGCTGGGGATGCTGGACATAGAACTACAGGATTTAATGTTTCCCCTGCTGAATTTTGGTCTTGCTATTCTCCCATTCCTTCCTATCTCCCTCTTTGTACCTTTTTGAATGAAAATGTGTATCCTGTGCCATTGTATGTTGAAAGTGTTTAACTTTCTTTTCATTTGTACAGGAGCTCACAGCTAAGAGTTCGCCTTAAATATCAGAGGAGACCTTGGAGCTGGACTTTTCAGCAGTGCAGGAATTGTTAGGACTTCGGCAACTCTTGGAGACTAAATACCATTTGAATGAAGGGGTGTGCATGGGTCTTTGGGGGAGGCAAGGATGGAATTTTATGGTTTGTGTCCATATGTCACCCAAAGCCTCACGTGGATATAGGTGGGGCCTTTTTAAAGGTAGCATGATCTAGGGTGTGTGATGCTGGGACCAAGGATATGATGCTAAGATTAAGGGTGTGAGTGCTACCTGCCCTAAGGGTGGGTAGCCTAGATAAGATATAATGACTGAAAGAGGGCCATTGTTTTTTGCTTGCTGCTTGCTGCCTTGCCATCTTCTGCCTGCCCCTGTTTCTCCTCTTCAGTGCCGCTCTGCTATGCCACCGTGCATTGAAGCCAGCCAACTATGGACTGAAACCTCTACAACCTGTAAGCTAAATAAACCTTTCCTCCTTCAACTTTGGGTGTTGGGTATTTTGACGAAGCAGTGAGAAAAGTAACTAAGATGGCAAGCAAACTCTGATTATCTTTGTATTTGTCAACAAAAATTGCCATTATTTATACTCAGTGGTAGAGAATGTGCTTCATATGCACAAGGCTCTGGGTTTGACCTCAGCACAAAAATAAATAATAAAGTAAATGGCATATGAACACAGGGCTCCCGCAAGTGGAAACTTATCAGAAATGTAGGCAAAGAGAGATGTGTATGATGAGTGTTCATTAATGGACCCCTGCCTCCCCATCTTCAGTCCATCCTGCACACTATCTTTCTAAAATACTATGACTCTTGACTCTGAGGCCAGTCCTTCAGTACATCCTTCTCACCATACTTGACATGGACAATGAGGACATCAACACAGTGTCACCCACATGCAGCACATGTGGAGACCCTTCAGCATATGGTTCCTCCTGTCTTCTCGAATGTCCCCACCTATGCTTCAGTCCTACAGGGAACTTGTCCTCCTCACCACACTTTCCAACCACTTGTTCTTACATAGCCCCCTGTCTGAGAGGTCCTTCTGCTGTCTGGAAAATTCTAGTATTTGCAATGGCTTTCATTAAATTCTCAATATTGTGACCAATAAAAAGTTAAGATGTCACCCAGTATCTATCCTCTTCCCTTTATGAAAAACCTGAGGCCTGGGCAGTTAGACATTTGTCTACGGCCTTCTAACATCTTTTCACGGATCTGTATCTGACCCAGTCTCCAAGGATCTTCCCACTTCTTGGCCATGTCCACCCTCTGTCACAGAAGACTTATGCTCCTGACAGCTCTACTGCAAAGGCTCCATAAACTGATGGCAGCATTCCATTTATCCTAAATTAAATACAACAGCTAAGGTACCACTTGCAAACTACAAGTGAATAATATGCTTATTATATCTGATCTCTGTTTTACTCTAAGTTATATAACTGTACTATGATATTTCTATCCCCCAGCCCCACCCCATACTCTTTGGACACGCTTTTAAATTTCTTTTCAATTTGTACCAGAGGTCAGAATGCAAATGTCATAATAAAATTACTGAGCAGTGTTTGAGCTTTTAAAATTGAAGATTCATAGGCTCTTAGTTTCTGAAACTGTGATGGGTTGCTTTATTTATACAGAAGCCAAAGTATTTAACTCTTTTAAGTGCCCATCCATTTTATTATTTGGTTTTCTCTGAAGAGAATGACAATCAGAAATTCTCTGGGAAATACCTGCTTCAATTTTGTTCTTATGTCTTTAGAAAAGGAGGCTTCCCTACTTCTTGGTTTGGTATAGGAAAGAAAAGAAAGATTGTACACTTCTGTGCCTTGTGAGTGAGCTTCTCTTTCAAGCCATTGCCTTGATATGATTGCTGACGGAAATGACTAGAACAGTCAAACATTCTGTGTCCATTTTCTTGGCTTTTAAATAAGGAAACCAGGAAGCTCTTCCAAGGTTGCAAACTGCCTACAGTGATTCTGCTGAAAACTTACTTTCTTGCAGACAGTGTGTATGTGTGTGTGTGTGTTACTTTTCTCATTGCTGTGACAAAATACCCGATGGCCAAAGTTAAGGGAGGAAAGGTTTATTTAACTGACAGTTTATAGAATTTTCAGCCCATAACCTGCTGGCTCCAAGCAGGATGGTATCACAGAGGAGAAACAGTTTGTGCCAGGGGACGGTAGCAAAGCAAACGAGGGACAAGACAAGCCTCTTTCTGTTCCTTATATTGTATCCAGGCTACCAGGATTCGGGGGTGCCAAACTAATCAGTGGACTGATTTAGTAATCATCCACCCTTAATCCTAGCACTGCACCAAGAATCAGTCACACTAGATGCAGCCACTTCTGAAAAGAGCCCCACGTAGGACTGCATGAGGTTTTGTGGGGGGCATCTAGATGCAAGCCATAAGAAGGTATCACTCAGAATGCTCAAGTGGGCAGGGAGAAGGGAGGGAACAGCCTTCTCAACTGCAGCAGAGCATCAAAGGAGACAGCTAGGTAATGGGGAATGGCAAGGACATCTGTCCTCTCTCTAGGAATTTATTTATGTATTTATGTACTTCTTTATTTATTTTAGGGTACCAGGAATCGAACTCAGGACCTCACGTTTGCCAGGCACTGCACTGCTGAGCTATATCCCTGGCCTTAGGAATTCTTTTAAAAAATGGTATTATGAAGAAGAAGAGCCAGGAGGAAAAAGATAGGCCCATTATGCAAATATAGTAAGATAAAGCATTAGCATTATGCTCATGGGAGGGACAAGTGGATATAAATTGCAAATGCAGAACTGCACAGAGAATCAGAGTAGGAAGACTGACGCTGCAAGAGGCACAAAAACCCAGGGCAAGGACAAAGGAAGGCAAGAAAGGAAAGACTAAAGAGGTGTTAAAGGCTTTGAGTGGAAAGGAGGAGCAAGAGAAAGAGGAGGAATCCATCCATCCTAGTGTCTGCACCCACTCACCTACCCGTTTTCCACTGGCAACTGCTGAACTGCTATTTTCCAAGGTCCTTCTGGAAGCTGGTGCCTCCAGCTTCTAGTCATTCACTCATATATGCAAGCGCTTCTTCAGCACGTGCTTATTGAGAATGGCTCTGGCAACCGTCATGATTACATGTAGCCCTGCAGCAGAGATGCCAGGAAATTGCAATGAGGAGGTAAACTATGAGAGGGTTCCAATGAGAGCCTTAATCGCCTGCAGTGTGCAGTACTGTATACTCAATCAGAAGTGGAGTCACTTTCAAAATGGTTCCTTCTCCCCAAGTTCCTCACACAGCCACCAAGTTGACCTTTCATTTCTTTATGAGTGTGAGTGAGCAAAAGCAGTGGGGAATTGGACGTAGACACTTTGATATTGCTTAGAGGTCCATTGTGTTATTATCAGGTTACATGCAGTTTTTTCCAGTGTCCAGGCTGGCTGTGTTACCTTGATGAACTACCAGTTGATCCACACACAGGAACCGTGGAGAACTTCACCGCAGACAGTCAACTGCAGGCATCGTTAGGCAGTGCAAAGCTGGGTGGTAATCCTGGATTCTCACTGTAGATATTATGGTTATTACAGTGCTCACTTTTATCTAACTTCTATCTTCTACAAATTGCACACAACCCTGTTTTTGTTTTGGATTGTTTACTTTCTTTCCTTTTCTTTACAAATATAATTGTTTAAATTTTTTATGAAGGAAATATGCATTTGGTTAATTAACATTCAGATAGTACAGATAGACTTAAAATTGCAAAACAAACACCCTGGGGTGCCTCTCTCCTTTCTTAATTTTGCAGCCCTAAGGCAACTACTGCTAACTTTTGTTGCTGTTTTTCTTTTCACCGCCGTCTCAACAGTTCTGAATAACAAGGTTCTACTTCTACTTTTTGGTTTCTTAATTCTAGACCTTATTTATTGATTTCCTCCTGTGATAGAGGACTTAGCTAACTTATATGGCTCCCGCATCGCCTTCCTGCCTACTCCCAGGGTAGCAATTTTGTGATTTTCATTTCCTCCCCTGATCTTCTTTATGACTTTGAAACTTAACTGTTCCTTGTTCCATCGATTACATACAGCTCCTCACATCCATCTATTCTCTGAGGTGATGACAAGGTTTATACCTGGCTTCAACTTCTCTTCCCAAACTCGTCACCTGAACTTCTATTTGTACGATGTCGAGTGATGGCATTTACCTGTGTTCTTTAACTTAGAGAGTCTCCTGTAAGTATCCACAGGTGATTCCAAATGTTTCAAGCCCTTAAACAATATTTATATTATCATAAGACTTAATAGCCCAACAACTGAGTCTTTCAGTAGAAAATCTCTCCAGAGTCAAGTTCAGGTGCATTTTCCTTTTGTGCGTTCAACCATGTAATTGAAGTTTGTTTGCTTTGTATTTAGACCACAACTTCCTGATAATGGTATTTTTTTCTTATAGCTTCTGACTCCCTTTGCTCGCATATGATGCCTTTTTTGATCATGTCAACTTGGTTAGATTAAACTAGAGGTGTTACTGGGAAGGGATTTTGAAGATGCAAAGTCCCTAATCAGCTAATTCTAAATAAGGGAGATTAAAATAGATAGGCCTGGTTTAATCCATTGGAAGGATTTAAACGTGAAGCTGAAGTGACTCTCACAGGAAAAGACAAATTACCTCTATGAACTGTAGCTTCAGCTTGTGCTCATGGTTCCAAGTCCTCACGATCTGCCCTTCCTTACATATGGGCCTATGGATTTTGAATTTAGGTAGTTGGCCCCCACAATCACACAGGACAGTGTTTTGTATAAAACCTGTCTGTCTATCTATCTATCTATCTATCTATCTATCTATCATCTATCTATCTATCTATCTCTCTCTTTCTCTGTCTATCCACCTAATCTCATGCCAAGGAGCACATGGTGGAACAAAGCTGCTTATGTTATCGTGGTGGCCAGAAAGCAAAAAGAGAAAGGAAGAGGCTGGATCCCAGTGACTGTGAAGGACGTGCCACAACCTGACCTCGTGTCCTCCCACTAGGCCCCACCTCCTGAGGTTCCACCACTTCCAAATGGTGTCATAGTTAAACACATGCACTTTGAGGGGCTGGGGATTTAGCTCAGTGGCACAGTGCCTGCCTGGCAAGCTCAAAGTCATGAGTTTGATTCCCGGTACTGGAAACAAAACAAAACAAAACAAAACAAAACAAAATAAAAAAAACCCATGGACTTTGAGGAACATTTTATATTTGAACTACAGCATGACCTCTGTCATCTATCATTCTTCCTTCATCTATTCTCCTTGAACCTTGACTGATACATTCCCCTCTGCTGCCTGATCATATCTTCGAGTTTTACCAATATCTTCATCATACTATTGAGCCATCCTGATCCTGCTCTTTTGGGAGCCCCTTGCTCCAGGTACTGTCTCCATCCTCATCCCATCTGCATAAGCTGCTCTTTAGGCCTGAACAGCCACTTCCCTAGGACTTGCCCTCTCTGCTCTTTCAGGCTGAACTGGTGTCTCCTGGAATCCACATCGTCCTCTTTGGTTTACTTTATCATTTTGTTGGAATTCAGCTGTTAGTTCCTAAAACAAAACAAGCAAAAATTCATGGATGTAAACTTTGAGAAAATGCTTTAAATTTTGTTCTCCTTGATTGGTAGGAGGGGATCAGAATTCTGTGTTGAAAACAATCTCCTAACAAGAACTTTGAAGGTACCGATAGGGTTTTTCTTCTTATACTGGACAAGTGAAGAAAAACTGATGGTAATCTGATTATCAGTCTTTTTGTTAAAGGACCCATTATTCTTTTCCATTGAAAGCTTTTACAGTCTCTTTACCCTTGGCAGGCTAAAATTCATAACACAGTTCCAGCTGCAGGTCTTTCTTTTGCCAATGTTGCTAGACACATTCAAACTCTTAAAACCCATGAATATGTTATTTTACATGGCAAAGAGGAAAGATCTTGAGTTGGAGAGATTATCCGGATAGGACCAGTATCATTACAAGTATTTTCATAAGGGAATGAGAGAGAGATAGGAGTGTCCAAGTCCAAGGAGCTGTGATAACAGAAACAGAGGAGAAAGGTTTGAAGATGCTACACCGTGGGTTTTCAAAGCAGAGAAGAGCCACAAGCCAACAAGTTTCAGGTGGCCTGTAGAAGCTGAAGAAGGCAAGAGAACAGGCTTGTCTTTCAGAGTCTCCACAAGGAACAGAGACCTACAACACTTTGCTTTTAGTAAGAACCATTTTAGGCTTCTAACCTTCAGCATATAAGACAATGAATTTGCGTTAAGCCACTAAGTCTTATGGCAACTTCTTACAGCAGCAATATGAAACTAATACAAATTTTTTGGTGAGATTCATTCATCTTTATCATCCAACCTTCAACTGGATGTTTTATTTCACATATCATGTTTTCAGTTTCCAAGAATTATTGTTCCTTGGTTCTTTCTTATAGCATCTTATTTGTATTTTGTGGATATACCATTTTCTTGAATCATCATTCTGAAAAGTATTTTGGAAGTATCTTTTATTTCTTTCATTTCTTCTTCTTCTTTTTTTTTTTGGTTTTGGTTTTTCTCCGGTACCAGGAATTGAACTCACAACTGTGCACTTGCCAGGCAGGCGCTGTGCCGCTGAGCTAAATCCCCAGCCCCTTCTTTCATTTCTTCTGTCAGCATCCAGCTGAGTCATCAGGAGACTTAAGAAGCCTGGAGTCTTTTGGTTTTAGCTTTGCCAACAGATGGGTCTATGACCCTGGCTGGCTCGCTCAGCTTCCCTGGTTGGGATTTTTGTTTGTTTGTCAAATGAAGTGATCAGAAAGAATGATCCTGATAGGTCATTTCCAGATCTAATAATACCTCTCAAAATGTGTTCGTTTGCATTGAAAGCCTTGTATCTCTTAAGTGACTTAAGAAATAATTCTGTTCAACCTATGTTAACTATTGCCTTAAAATATTATTCATAAAACTAGGTGGGAGCTTGTGTGTGTGTTTGTATGTGGGTATTGTGTATTGGCAACAGAAGCCCTCTTTGCAGAAAGACATGACTATTTTCTCACTCTTTGGAAATATTCTTAGAAATGGTACTGTATCTTAGACTGCCTCATTGATCTGGCAAATTGACAGGGGAATTTGATGTGCAATCAATAAACCAAAACTGTTTTGAGAATTGGGCTAGCTCAGTTTCTTGAAATGTGCGATCTTTAATCCTTTATCAGTTTGTTCTTTTTCTTGCCCTTGTTTAGAAATATTTATAGTTTGGAAATATTATCTCTAAGTGAATAGGTTGCCTATATATTTTAAAAATAAATATATATATTTCCATCTTTTGTTTTCTAAATATCCTTGGTTATTCTCAGAACATTTTTTTCCTCTTTTCTTTTCTTTTTCCCCCCTGTGCTAGAGATTGAACTCACAGCTTCTTGCTAGGCAAGTGCTCTACCCCTGAGCCCACTCCATTTCTTCTCATAATTTTAGTTTCTAATTTTGAGTTAACCCTCTGCCCTTCAGGAGCTTCAAGTTGGTGATCTACTTGATCCAGAACATTAAGTGAGTCCATTACTTCACCAGAGAGGTGGTCCTTGGAACCGAACCAGGTGTGCATTAGCTCACCTCACAGAAAGCAGGACTTTGCTAGGATTTCTTTGGATGGTACTGAGGCAGAAAGGAAAGATGATGGGACTGCCAAGGTAGGGGTGGGGCTTGTCCAGGCCATCAGACACGGGCAAAGGAGAAATGCCTCCTGCACCAAGGGTGCTCTTTCTTCCTGCGAAGCAGTGGTTCAACCAGCGAACTGCAGACCTCCATCCCTTTGGATCTCGAAATGCCTTTGAAATATGAACATAATTACACATGGGTCTTTGAGTGGCACATGGAAATAACATCATCTGTGGGGAAGAGGCAGGGTTCTCTCTAGATTTCAATTTAAGGGCCAAATTCTTTTCCTGGAAGAAGTTTTGTGTTTTTCCCATTTTGTGCATTGGACTTTGCATTTCAATTGCCAGTCACCACTTACACTCGCCAGAGTGTGCAATGAGATTACAATAGCTGCATAAATAAATACGTGGGAACCGATAATAGGTGTCTCAAATGTGAGTCATTTTAAAATATTCACCTAGTTATTTTATAGGCAAATATATTATCAAAACACATAACTTTGATCAACTGTGTCTAAACCTTATTAGCCAAGGTGCAGCTGGGGAGTGATAGGAAAGGCTGACCAAATTCTTTCTTTAAAAATACATCAAAGTGCAGCATAGAAGAGAGAAAATGAAGGCATTTATGCATTTCCTGAACCTACAAGATCTATGCAGATAATGTAGACCAGCATCTTAATATTAAAGAATCAAGATGTGTTATGCACATGTACCAACTCCCTACAACGAATGTAATCGTTATATACTGCAAACATGAACTAATAAAAAATTTAAATTAAAAAATTCCACACATGTATTCATAAAGATGGAATTTTTAACACTAAAATTATACTGTGCATGAGTATTTACTGATAAAAGAAGACATTTGTGGTAAAATAATAGCAATCCGGTTAAATCAATGAATACTGACAGGTGTTATTGTAGGGGATAAATGCGGGTATATTTATAATAAGGAGGGAGCGGAATTGACATACAGATCCTAAAAGTGATTACCTCTATACAGTGAGATCCTGGGTGTCATCTTTACTCTTTCTGATGGTCTCTGGGTGCCAGTTTTTCTTCAGTAAGCTTGTATTGCTTTTTAGTAAGAAAAACAAACACTACATATACTGTGAAACAAAAAGTATTAAGATCACTTGACAGCAACTGATCCACTGGTATTTGCTGTGATTACATAAAACATGGGTAAGAGGCAAATTAATAACAATATAAATGACTTTTTTTAGGGTCAGCCTTTCCTAAAGAGTGTTGTCCAGAACACACAGCTACAAAATGTCCTGGGGATGGGGTGGGGGAAGCTCCGTGTTAAGACCTATGACAATGACAGCTACATTAACAAAAAGGACATCCTTTTGTTGACTCAAAGTGCACTCTGGGAAGTGGTGTGTGGTAGAAACCTGTCCGCATTACTTTAACTCAGATCCCTTTTCTTATGGGGCATCTACTGATATTTCATGGCCCCTGCCTTAGGAAATACTGTCTTCTAGTAAAGTAGGAGAGAACCTTCTATCTTTGTATTAAGTCCCAAAGGTCTCTCATTCTGACTGTTTTGCCTAAAGAAGGAATTCAGCAGGCAAAGGCTTTCACTTCATGTGCGGAACAGATAAAGGTCAGTACAATTACAGAACTATCCAACAGTGACAGTGTTGCTCCTGCTGCCCATCCTGGTCTTCCATGGATCTCTCCTCAAGGAGGGGCAAACCAGTGTTACATTTCCGTTTGGACTTTATATCTGCACCTAGGCGGGGAGTGGGCCAGCTACAGCAAACTACAAGGAGTTGCAACTGCCACCTTCAGCCTTCTGCATTATTTTTACTTTTAATTTTTTTTTTTTTTTTTTTTGCAGTAATGCAGATTGAACTCAGGGCCTTTACTATATCCACAGCACTTTTTCATTTTATTTTGGAACAGTGTCTCATTAATTTTCCCAGGCCAGGCTCAAGCTTGCAATCTTTCTCCTTCAGCCTCCCAAAGTTCCGGGACCATGAGCATGTGCCACCACATCCGGCTTCTGCCCACCTTCCCAGTCCACTCTCACCTCCTCCATTCTGCAGAAATAATGCTGCAAAAGTCCCTGCTGAATTTCCAGAGCTGGCTTCTAACATCTACCCACCAGTCACTGGGTGACTGGCACACTCAGTTGAAATACATTTTGATTACAACTTTAAAATAGTAATAAAACAACCTTTTTAAAAACTGTGGTAAAATATACAAGACAATATTCACCTTTTAAATATACAGTTCAGTGGCATTGAGAGTCACACTGTTATCATCAGCATCCATTTCTGTAACGTTTTCATCACTCTAAATGGTAGCTATTTGTACATTAAGCACCATTCCTGTCCCCCACCAGCCTCTAGTAGACTCAATTTTATTTTCTGCCCCTATGGAGTTACTATTCCAGGTATACCATATAAGTGGATAATACATATTAATATATATGTGTGTTTTCATTTTTTCCAAATAATTTCCCTGTCCTCAAGATTCACTCACACATAACATTTTTTAATTAATTATTATTTCATATCAACAAAAGCCATGATATTGTTTGTAATCTTTCTCCATGGTTTCTGTAACACTGTATATATGGAAAGTTTGAGGCCTGGACTGGGGTACACATGAGTTCAGTTTCTTTTCTGACTCTGTTGCTGAGATAGAAATTCCTCATCCCAAGTATTTGTCAGTTATTTGTCTCTGTCTGATGGTTCTAAATATGTGGCTTGAACATGTACCCTGACACGTGTGGCATGATTTCTCTCTCAGCAATGTCAGGCACTAGTATTAAAAACATCACATTTAATACCTGGAAAGGTTTCTGTTTTTACCTTGGAGATAGAGTCCTATTCCACTTTCATTTCGTATGCAGCCACACTGAAATCAGAACCTGCGTGGTCGGTGCTCTCAATTCTATCACAAAATAAGAAGAAATAA
>NW_004955428.1:1448170-1467063 GCF_000276665.1 Chinchilla lanigera
ATTCTATAATGTCATTGATTTCTATATATTCTATAATGTCATTACTTTCTCCAGCTAACAAAAAAATTCAAGCGTCAAAATCATACTTCTTGTTTAAGATAGCTGAGTCTTCTTAAGAAACCCCAATATCCACTACATTTAAAATGATGAAATTTATACTCTGACTTCATTGAGGCTACTGAATAATAAACTCTATCACTGAGATATGCCTTGAAAAAAACTACTTTTCAAAAAAATAATATTACTGGTGTCATGAAGGAAGGCTTTTGTCTTATTCTCGGTTTCCAAAACATGTGTAAACACTTTTCACTTCCAGAAACAGCTTACTTCTGTGTGGGAAAAGCAGCATACACTTGTTGCCAATTTCTTCACAAAGCATGCTTAAAAGAGATTCTTGGTGGCTACACTTTGAATGTATGAACTACTTTCACCTTCTGCTTTCTGGGAATAAAATAATGGATAAAGGGACAGCTCTTTTTACCCAAGTAGTAAACACTTGCTTGTTCACATTTCATCATTACTGCTGTGAGTGGCTTGGCAGCCTTGGTCATGGCTCACAAGACGATTGTTAAATACACGAAAAACCTCTTGAATAGGGCTTTGGGGCCATAATCTAGCCAATAAATTGATGAGCATTTCTCTTTCATAGTTTTCTTTTTCTTTTCTTTCTTCCTTTCTTTTGTGTGGAATTTTCTAAGGATGAGGTCCTTGACAAGAAATGTCCCAAGGAGAAGAGAGATTCTCCCCTGGGCTCAGGTCCTCAGTCAAGGATGGGAAAATTGAAGCATGAATGAATAGAGGCAGGATGTTTGAAGGTGCTGGATATGCCCATGGCATTGCCTGTATTGATGTCTTTCATATATTTCTGCCAAGTACCAGATCCTCTGCCCACTTGTGCTTTTAATATCCACTATAGCATGCGTTCCTGCAAAACATGGCTTTTCTGTGCTGTGTGCCATTCATGTTATATAATGTATGGTGTTCATTTGGATTATGAAATTTCCAGTAGCTTATTAAAGTTTCTTTCTGAGCACAGTAATCATCGTTACTGTTGCAGTTGGTTTTATAAACTTCTTAGTGATTGTGTGACTTCCATGTTTTATTTTCTGGAGTACAACTTTGAATACTGTTTCTTTAGTTTTGGTGTCTTCTGCATCTTTAAGTGACAAGAATTTATCCGTTTTGTGTTTGAAAGCATTATTTTATGCTTGTACAAGAAAATCTCAATTGGTTTATCAGAAAGGTCAGAGTACTTTGAAAGCAATGCAAAACCTCCATGGCTTCTTGCCATTCTTTTACAAAGTTTGGCAGCAGACAATGCAATGGATAGGAGAAGCAAATTGATTGCTGGTCTGATCAAATCTAATTTTCCATATTCATCAAGATTCACCCATTCTAGTGAATACAGCTTCACATTCCATATTCACACTGGGTTTCTGCTCACTGTTTATATTTACAGTGTTGTCCTATTTACAATTATTATTACTGTTTTAAATTATTTCTGTGAATCAGCTATCATAAGACAAAATTTAAAAATGTAAAATTAGTAGATATAAATAGATTTAAATGTATAAAATTCAATAGGCAAGGCAAAATGCACCATTGTTAGCTGAGATGAACAGCTTTTAACAATACAGTGATTACTGATTACTAGATTTTTAAAAAAATATAATAAACCAAGTCTCAAACTTACAGAATGAATTCTGTGTCTTTTGTCCTAGAGTTAACCTGAGAATGCTGGAAATCCATAGTCTATGTGGGATCAGCATATGCCTGTAGGCATCATATTGATCTCAGGATGATGACTGCCTGCCTTCCAAGATAGCCCATCATTTAAAGTTCCCAAGTCATTATTTAGTCCTCCTATCCTTGTAGGGTAGATGTGACTCATAAAACCCTATTTACTAATAATGAACTCATAGCATAAAGGCAGACTATAGATACAGGCTATATATAAATCAGATATAGCCCCTGCCTTCCCAGAGCACAAAATTCAGACTTTAAATAAATAAACACAAGTAAACTGCAAACTACCAATTGTGGCAAGTGCTCAAGGAAAAGAACGATCAGATAGAACAATACAGGATGTGTGTAGGGCTGGAATGTAGCTCAGTGGTAGAGTGCCGTCAGTGCTCTCCAAATGAATTGTATTCAAGGCTTGGTTGCTACTGTTAGGGGGTGGTGAATCTTTAGGAGGAGCTGAATGGAAGTAAGTCAGGTCATTGGTGAGTTGCCCTTGAAGGGGATATATGGACCCTAGCCTCTTCCTTTCTCTTTGCTTCCTGGTCATGATGAGTTTAGCAGCTTTGCTCCACCAAGTGCTCCCTGCCATGATGTTCTGCCTCACCACAGGCCCAAAATTAATGGAGCCAGCCAACCATGGACTTCAGTTTCTAAAACTATGAATTAAAATAAACTGTTCCTCCTCTGAGTCTCTCAGGTACTTTGTCACAGTTTTGAAAAGCTAACAAAGATACTTAGGATATGTTATTTTTATAATAATAGTTGTATAGTATGGGAGTACCCACGGATAACATTCATTTGTCTTTTTATTCATTTTTGTTTTCTCTTCTCATCTCTTTTGGTGCTTCTCCATTCCAGCCACTCTCCTTGGATATTGGTTGGGGGGATGTAAATGGGACAGAAAAGACTTCTGTTCTTATATAAATGTATAAAAGTTTAAATCTAGAGATGATGGTTCCTCCTCAGAGTACAGAGAAAAATATGACTAAACTCTTAAACTATTAAAAATGCTTATGAAGAATATACATATACATATACCTTTGAGCAATAACACCTGGCTGTTTAATCTTGTGTGAAAAACTGTATCAATTAGGACTGATGATCAGCAATGTAGAAAATAGACCCTAAAATGGAGCTGGTAAGCAGGTGTTATATGGATGACACCAGCCACTGATATCATCCTACTTCTCTTCAGATCAAAATTTGGCCTCAGATGGGACACTGCCTATAGAAAGAATTACTGGGGCCAGGTATTTGGCTCTGGAGCAATGCCTGCCTGGCAAGCATGAGGTCCGGAGTTTTATTCTAGGTAAAAAAAAAAAAAAAAAAAGAATTTCTGACAAGCATGTGTTATAAACACGTGTTCAGATCACATACAGCAGTCTCTGTGAGTGTGCCTAACATGTGTCTTCACCTGAGAGGCTGAAAATCACCTTGTGAGCTGCAAAGCTAAAGGGCTGGTCTGGTTGGGGTGTGGCATAGTCATGCTCATGCAGTGATTCCAGTGTCCTAGTCTGGGTGGCCAGCAGACATTCTCCAGAAGACTCCATTTTTTAGATATTGGCTGATATCCCAAGGACAGTCCAAATAGCCTACAAAATGTAGGACTGTTAAACCTACAACTTTTGATCCTTTTACCTGTGCAGTTGCCCACATTATCAGTAGGAAGACAAGCAAACATAATCAGTGGTGTTCCCTTAATATCAACAGGTACTTCTCATTTATTCCAACAAGGTGAAATAGTGCATAAGCTCAAAAAAGAAGCATTCCTCAGTTCATTGTTTTCCTTTCTTGCAAAATTGAAAAGAAACAAAATTAGTGTATTTAAATTTGGTGTGAAGGGGACTAGAATTTTTTAAATCATAGACAGTTGAGTATTAGTCATCTGCGACCAAAGTTAGTCTTTCCAAGTTCAGCAAAAATACACAAAGAATTGATAAATACTGAATTATGCTTTAGGGAGACAGTTCATACCTTTAATAGACTCCTTCAAAATTGTTTTCTTTGAAATTAGTCCATCACCAAACACAATTTTAAAAATACAGTGTATCACTCTTTATCTCAGCTTAGGGAAGAGCTTTTGCTTGCTTTTGTATCATCATGATCTTGAGTGATTTTTTTCCTCTGGAATGAAAAGGAAAATACAAGTAGGTCAAACATTTCTAAAGAAATGTAGTTTTTTTTTTTTTTTTAAATAGGCTGTCTGTAAAATAATGTGATCAAGTCAGATTGTACATATAACTATCAAGACAGTGTGTTAAAATAGGTTATGGTAATTCAGAAATATGGAGTGTTCATTTTTTATGGAAAATCAAAAAACATTTAAGCTCCTAAAAACATTAATCAGATCTTATACACTTACTGCATATTTGGATCATGAGACAGTAGTGAGAAGGTTGTTGTAAAAAATTACTGATGTACAGGTTCCACTCCTCACTCTCCAGCTCCCTAATTAATTATAATCTGCAGTCAGAGTTAAGAATTAATCCTGAAATAATTGCGGTAATGTAGCCATCAAAGCTCTAGAAATTCAAAATGCACTCAGGGTTAGATTAGGTAGCCAGATAAAATAATAGAAATAATTACTTAAGTTTGAATTTCAGATAAACAGCAAATACATTTTGAGTATGTACGTGTCTCAAATGTTTGAGCTTTCTGGTTCTTTTTGTGTGTCAGTTGTTCTTAATTACATCTTCGCTATTCACTTGTGCCCTTCATCTAAAGTTTCAAATGCACTGACATGAAAGTTTTCATGATGTCCTTCCCATATAACCCCTTATACGTTATTGTTACTTTTGTGTACTGCTAACTTGTATATTTATAACTCTTTGCTTCTGATCACTGTCATCAGAGATTAGTCCTTTTGAAGATCCAATTTTTGCCTTTGCTGTTCCTCTTCACTGTACTATTTTCTATTTCATCTATTTATGTTAGTTTCCTTATTCTTTTACTTTCTATGGGTTTATTTTATTGGTACAGGTTGGGAACCCCTTATCCAAGACGCTGGGAATCAGAGGTATTTCAGATTTGGGATGTATTTTTTTCAGATTTTGGAATATTTGCATACACATAACATCTTGAAGGTGGGTCCCAAGTATAAATGTAGAATTTATATATGTTTGATATACACTATAGACACACTCTGAAGATAATTTTATACATTTTCAGTACAACTGTATTTTGACTGCAACCTATCACACGGGGTCAAATGTGGAATCTTCCACCTGTGGCATCATATTGGTGCTCAATATGTTTCAAATTTTGGAGTATTTCAGATTTTGGATTTAGCTATCAGGTGTGCTCAAGCTTGACTTTTCAAACTTCTTGAGAAGCTGCATAACATTAATTTTGAAGCCTTTTATCATTTCTTATACTAAGCACTTAGGGCAGAAAATTTCCTTCTGCACATAGCATACTGGGATCCCATTTTAGTTATGTAGTATTTTCATTACTATTCAGTCCATGATACAGTTTAGTTTTCATTATTATTGCTTTTATCCATTGAAAATATATGAGGATTTTGTATTGCTGCTTTGTTATTGACTTCTTAGCTTAATTGACTTGTGGTCAGAGACCTTGACAAACAAACAAATCTTTCAAAAGTGAAATACATCATATCTTCAAAAATACAAGAAATACATCTTACAGATTAATAAGTTATTAAAAGTTATAAAACGGGTCAAGTAACCACTCCCTACGTGATGAAATAGACCACAGTCAGCAATTTAGAAGCTTCCTTCATCCTGCTTTCTAACGCTACACCCTCCAGGTCTGAAAGATAGGCATATTGACTTTTTAAATAATCAGTTTTCTACTGTATCTTCTTAGTTTTTTCACCCAAGTATGGTCCTAAATATTACAGTCCCATCTGCTTATTTTTGCTTATTTACTTCGTGTAAATGAAATCGTGTGGCATATTTCACTTCTTTTATTGAATATTATATTTTGTGATTCATCAGTTCCATGTGATAATAGTTATCTTCATTACTTCATAATTGTTTGAAAATATCACAGTTTACCTATTTTACTGTTAATTGGCATTGGTTTCTTCCTAGTACAGTATAGTTCTATGAACATTTTTATATATTTCTCCAAGCACACATTAACAAATATTTCTCTATGTTACACATGTAGGAGCATATTAGAATATCCTAAAGCTTGCATATGTTCAACTTTATTCTGAAATAATTTTAAACTTATAGAAAAGTTGTAAAAATGGCAGAGCTTTCCTGTATACAGTTCTCCAAGTTTTTTCTGTTTATAACATCTTATATAATCATTGTACTACAATCAAAACCAGGAAATCAGCATTAGCACTATACTATCAACTGATCCATGTATTTTATTTGAATTTACCAACTTTCCCAATTTTAACATTTCTGTTCACTTATGTTTTTAGTGTGTCAACAGAAAACAGCATATAACTTTGATTCTAAATAATCTGACAATCTGTTTTTCAACTAGACCATTTGACCCATTTACATTAAATGTAAATGCTAATTGATAAAGGTTTATGTAAACCATTTAAACCTACCAGTTTATCTTGTGATTTGTGTGTATTTTTCCCCCCTCTATTCTTGGATCTTCTTTTGGGTTTAATGAGTTATTTTTGTCACAGTATTTATCACTTTATTTTCCCTTATTGTTTGACATAGAAATTACAACATGAACACTTAACTTATTGAAGCCTAAAATTAATTAATATATTTACCACAACAATCTTCACAGCACCTCAGGTCTATTTGCTTATTTAAAAATTACATTTTATTATTTTTATACATTTTAACTCTATGTTATTTTTACTCTACTAGACAATATTTTTATTATTTTAGAATAATGTTTATTGCATATATTTGCTATACAATGGATGTTATGAGATACATATGGATCAGAAAAATGTCACTGTAGTGAAGAAAATTTGCATACCTATTGTCTCATATACACATTTTTTGTTTTTGTGGCAAGAGCAACTCAACTTTGTTCAATTACCATGAACCTCAAATCAACTACAGTTTTACTAACTATGTTTGATCTCTAGATTTCTTTAGCCAATGTATCTGCTACCTTTGTGTTCTCTGACTTTCATCTCCAGATTTCCTCCCCACTCACATGGCTGTCCTTGGTAAATACTATTTTATTCTTTATCTCTGTATATTTGAATTCTTCGGATTCCACATATAAGTGGTATTGTGCAATATTTTTCTTCCTGTGCCTGGTTTATTTTACTTAGCATAAGGTCCTCCAGGTTCATCTATTTTGTGGCTGGTCTTTTTTTTGTAGCTGAATTATATGGTGTGTGTGTGTGTATGTGTGTAAAAACATTAGTGTCTTTATCCATCCATTTTCTCATGGACACAGGTTCTTTCTGCGTGTTGGCCACTGTGAATAAGGCTGCATGAACATGGGAGTACAAGTATTTTTAAAGTGATGGTTTCACTTCCTTTGGATATATGCCCAGAAAAGGGATTTCTGGGTCATTTCTTTAGAAATCTCCATACTCTATGCTATAATGGTGATACCCAACTACATTCCCATCAACATAGTTGAAGAGTTCTTTTTCTTTCACATCCTTGCCAACCGTTAGTTACTTCTGACTTCTGATAACAGCTGGATAACAGGTGTGAAATGCTATCTCTAGTGGTTTTGATTTGCATTTCCTTGAAGATTAATGAAGCTGAGCACCTTTTCATGTCCCTTCTGTCCATTTTTATGCTTTATTTTATGTTTTGTATTTGAGAATTGTCTATTCAAGTTTTTTGCCCATTTTTAACGGGTTATTTGTTTTTGTCCTATTAAGTTGTATGAGTTCTTCATAAAATTTGAGTATTTGTTATTAGATGCAGATGCTCTTCAACTTACAATGAAGTTACACCAGTAGACAAAGAGTGCACTAAAAAGCTGAAAAATTGTAAGTTGAACCATTGATGAGAACATAATGTAGATGGTTTGCCAAGTGAATTTTTTCGCCAGTCTGCAGGCTGCTGTTTCATTTTGTTGGCTGCTTCCTTTCCTCCGCAGAAGTTTCTAAGTTTCATTTATTTATTAATTTTTGTGTTTTAGCCTGTGCTTTTGGTGTGATCTCCAAAAGAAACATCACCAAGGCTTATGCTCAGGAGTTTCCCCCTTAATGTTCAATTCTAGTTTTGTAATTTCTGGTCTTACACTGAAGTCTTTTGTCCATTTTGAGATTTTTTTTGGTGTAATTATTTTTGTCCTTACTTGATGCTTTTTCATATTAGCTATACACTTAGCCTTTCCTTTGCCCCTTTCTTCCTTTTGCAAACAGACTGTTCCTTCCAAAGCACTTTTTCCACTTCAAATTACATCTTGTTTTGGGGGTTTTGCAATAGTGGCAAACTCTCTTCATATTTCTTGCCTTAAAACATGTCTACTTGCATTCTTGAAAAACAATTTTATTTGATAAAGAGTTTTAGATCAGTTATTTTAACATATTAAAGACATTACACTACTTCTTGACTTTTATTGTTTGCAACCAGTCTGAGGCTCCTGTGAAAATAATCAACCCCTACCATAGGCCTCTTTTTAAATCTTAACTCCTTGTTTTTCTGCAGTTATAATATGTATCCAGGTGTAGATTTATTTTGGTTGCCTCTCACTAGTGCTGGAAAATTCTCAGCCAATTACATCTACTTCCTAACAGTCTCCTTGTCAACTGGAACTCTTACATGTGTAACTCTACCACATTATATAAACTCTCCCTTATATATACTCTCCAACTTTTTTGTAACTCTGCATCCTGAGTAATTTCTTCTCACCTATCTTAGATACAAATTTTAAACTGCTTCGTATGCACTGTTAACTCCATTCACTAAGTTTTTTTTGGTACCAGGAATCGAACTCAGGACCTTGAACTTTCCAGGCAGGTGCTGTGCTGCTGAGCTATATCCCGGCCCTCCACTGAGTTTTATATTTCAATTATCTTTTTCATTTCTCCAAGTTCTGCTATGTTCTGCTACAAATATGTTTCTTTTTATAGTTTCCTATTCCCTAAAGATTTTACTTTTCATTTTTAAAAGCATAGTAATTTTATTAAGTCAAACAGTCTAATACCTAAATTCATCATACATTTGTTTCTGCTGCCAGTTGTTTTTGCTGGTTCTTGTTCATGGTGACTTGTTTCCTGGTGTTGCTTGCTTACTCTTGACTGTGAATTGATTTTGTTTTCCCTTGGAAAATTATTTTTGAGGATTTTTAGAACACTAAAGTGAAACTGTCTCTGCCTTTGCTTGGTTCAAAGAAACTATCAATTCAGAAACACCTGGTTCATCTTATCCTGAAGGAATATCCCTTTTACATCTTTGTGGGAGAAGGATCTCCTTCTAGATCTTCACCTTGAATAAGTCCTGGACTTTGATTTCCGTTGTTTACAATCTACAATGACAAAAGCCAAACTTTTGCTTCATTTAGTAAATGCTTCCAGGACAACTGCAATATAAGCACCCTGTTAGCATTTCTGGGGTCCCTGTTCTATTTAAATTTTGTTCTGGAAATTCCATACTGTATTGTTATATCTTTACTGCTTTAAAGACTGTTTTCCATGCACTACTCATCCTTTTCAAGTTATTCTTCCTTCTAGCAGGAAGGGCTGGAATAAATGACTCAGACTGCCATACTACTGGAAATAAAGGTCTTCTTTCATAGTTAAGAATTTTATCAGTGTTTCTGTCCCACTTCTTATTCCTAAAGTATTAGGTTTATGTTGGTGTGTGTTTCTTAAAATTTTTCAGGGTGTTTGTGTTATTTTTTATCCAAAGACACAACTTGTATCTGCAATGGCTTTTATTTCGTACTTTTTTTTTAATTTAAATTTTTTATTTTACTTTCTCATGATTTTGGGGAGTGGGAAAGGGACTATTTTTCTGATTCACAGAACTAAAGATTTAGTTCAATTTAGGCTTTTTAAAATAATGGATTCTACTTTTTAAAGTATATCTTCATATCCACTCCTTCAGTTTTGTTTTCCCCTAAAATATCGATAATTATACTTTTTATTTCCTTTTTGCTTAAGACTTGAGATAATTTCCCCCCAAATTTTCAAATGATTTTCCCCCTTGTTTAATAATTTATTAGTTATTATTTGTTATTTTTTAAAGGATGTAGTCTTGGATTTTTAAAACATTTTCCTAGGTTTGTAATGCCCTGTGTCTTAGTAACCTTTTCATCACTGAGACACAATACTCAACACATTGTTCAGAAGTTTCAGTCCATGGGTGGCAGGTATAAATGCAGAAACAGCAGGGTAGAAGAAAGCTGTTCAAGGCACAGACGTGGCTGACAAGGAAAGTGCAGGGAGGAGCCAGGGAGGGAGATAAATCCTTCTAGGTCTTGTTTTGGGGGACTTACCTCTTCTCACCAGGCTCTACCACCCAACAGCCATTTAAATGCATACAATGACTTCTGAGAAGCAGTATGTAATATAAAGTAGGGGGGAAAATATGTGTATAATCGCATCACTCCAAGGCAACCACTGTTAACTAGTTTTGCTTGTTGTCCTTTTGGTCTTTTTCTATAATCGTTTTACATAAGTGAGATCAATTTTATGCCTTTTCCATTATTAAAAATTATTTAACAGAATCATGTTTAACTGCAAGGATATCATTATTTACTTAATATTCCTTTACATTATACTGTGGTTTCTAATATCTTTGTACTATTAATAATATTTAATGAATTTTATTTTTCTTATTAAGCGACAGTGGATCTCAAGCTTTTGGGTCCATCTAAGCACGAGAAAGACTGCATTTCCTGAATTTCTGATTCACGAAGTCTAGAGTGGGAGCACAGAATCTGCATGTGTAACAACCTCTAAAAAATAACAAACAATAGCTAATAAATTATTAAACAAGGGGGAAAATCACTTGAAAATTTTGGGGGAAATTAACTTGTCTTAACAACCTCAGGCTATGTTGGTGCTGCTGATCCAGGGATTGAACCTTGGGCATCACTGTAATAACAGAATATGTAAGGACTGGCTCTAATTATTTCTGAGAAGCAACACTTTTTTTCTACAACCTTTTCCTGTACCTGCAGGGAAAAATTTATTAAAGCATGCTCTAAAGTCTTTTAGTAATTGGCTTTTGTTAATCCACTTGCGCTTACTATGGAATCTTACTGGAACACTTATCCATTTGACCCTGAAACGACATCACTGTACAGCTGGCCTCATTTTGTTTTTGTCACCTGCTGTCATTTAGTTCATTTCCTTTGGTGTTTTCCTTCCTGTGGAAAGTCTCTGACATCTGTGCCATATATGTACTTATGAATACAAAGGCTCATCTTTTATCTTATTATTAACTTCCACGAGTCAATTACACTTTTGTAGTTGTGATCTTTTCATTCCTTATGTTTTAAAAATGCTTTATAACACTTTAGGACTGCTCTTTTTACATTCTTAAACACCTTTAACTACATTCTTTTCATATTTAAATATAGGTCTGAGCCTAACCTCAAATACTAGCAGCACCTGGCTTCTCACTTCATTAGCACCATCTTGTGGTGAAATTGGGTATCGCGTTGGGAAGTTCGCCAAGGGGGTGCCATTATAGTATATGACAACTTATAGAAAGATAATGCTGAAATTGGAGAGGTGAGGTTCCCAAATAATTCTTTTGCTTTAGCAAACACACAGCAAAATAGGGGGTAGGAAACATCAATGATTAAGGATGTACACACTGGAGTCAACTTGAGCTCAAAGCCAAGCTGTCATTACCATATTATGCTGGGTATACTGGTTATTTTGTTTCCTCGTATGTAAAATGGAACTCCAACAGCATGTACTTCACAGGTGTGCTGAGGGGAACAATTAATAGCACGATACAGCGAGCACAATGGCCATCAAACAGTTGTCAGTTGTGATAAACTGTTAACAGACCACATTTGGTTTCCCCTTTATAGAAACCCAGAATAGAGTTTCAGAAAAGACATCTGAGATTTTATAATATACTAAAGTTATATAATTTTTTTCAGAAGGACCAGTACTAATATAAAGTTCTAAAACTGAAAAACAGAAATAGGGAATACAATTTAATAAAAATGCTTAAAAAAAAGAAAGGAAACATCTAGCAGAGGTTTTTTTGAACTCCACTTACAAAGTGAAATTTGATTGTGTTAAATTAAGCCATAATTGACAGTCAAAGTCACATGGAGAAATAACTTATAATCTTTTTCAGTTAAAAAGTACTTTTAACATTAAAAATGATTTATAAATCCCAAATTCTCTCAAAGATCTATTAAGGAGAAATTTATACTTTCATAAATCCTTGGAAGGGACACATTTAGGACAAATCCAAATGTTGGAAAATTAAAACGGAATTCTAATTACTTTATTAGAATATGAGGATGAAAGATATTGTATCTGTCAGTGTTTACTAGAGAAACAGATATAATACAAGATATACAAGTACATAAGAATTTACAAAATTGGCTTACAGTGGTCACCCAGTGTCGGATATGAAAGAGTGCAGATGGTCTGTCTGCATACTGGAGACTGAAGGATCCAGCTGAATGTTTGGAACTCGCTGCAGTGTTCTATGCAACATATCATGAAATTAGTGGGTCTGCCACGGAAGGCTTAAGAGTCTACCCGGAAGGCTGAATGATCTGTACCAGAAGCTGAAGAGTCTGTGTTGGAAGCCAGATGTCATCCAAGGTGATGCAAAGACTAGGTGGGCTCCTCCGAAGCTCCGTCCTTCTCCACTTCCCCTTTATTCAATTCAGGTGACATGCCACGTAGGGTGGATCTTCCATGCCCTAGAGTGAAGAACTGCTGAGCCAATTTAGTTGAGCTTTTCTTTCAAGTTGACACAATCAATCAACCATCACAGACATTTAAAATCAGTTAGAGGAAAACACAGGAGGTAGTTCCTCCTCCTCTATAAAACCATTCATCATTAGTCATCTTGCCAGAATCAGAATCTTAATTCAGTTTCCAAATGCAATTTCCCCATAGTTTGCATTGTCCAATACATTTTTGTTATGCCATTATGCAAATGTAATCTATGTTCATTATCTTCACACTTTTTAAATTTATCAGAAGCTGTCCAGGAACAGATTTTGTTTTGTCAACTATATCCACTGTTTTGTTCCCAGAGTTTTCATCAGTATTTTCAGTCTGTAAGGGAAGGAAAGCAAGAAATGGGAACAATTTCATGAATTTTAAATATGCTATAACTGTTTCAGTAAAATACTCAACAGCCATGTGCGGCTGCTTCCAGCATACTCCAATGTTAGGGCAGTGCCAGATCAATGCAAATGGTTAGAATGTGACACTCATCATTTCTATATTTCCCACGTGAATCGGCTGACTTAGAAGAGAACAGAAATGTCTTCAGTGTCAATCTGAACTTCTGAGACCAGCAATCTGGAAAATTTATGCCTTCGATTATTGAGATTTGGGGATTTTCCAGAGAGCTCTCAATTACTGACTTCTATTTTTATTGGCACCAATATTCTTTTTGCTCTTCTTGCTAAGCCAGTCTGCAACATCCAAAACACTTACCAAGATAAGAAAATTATGATTTTACTGTATTTTACTGAGTATTGATTTGCTGCCACCTGCTGGGAGGCAGAAGTGGGTTTCCTCATCTTTAAACGGTGCAGAATGATGACCTTAGCAGTTGTAAAACTTTCCCTATCTCATAAAATTAAAACATACTGCAGGTACTCTGGGTCTGGAAAAAATCAATAATGGTAGAATAAATGAAGTGCCTACAAGAAAATCTCATCTGTACATAAAGACTGCATTCTTTTCTAGCTAATAGAAATCAGACAGCAAACTTGTATTTCCTATTTAGTGATTTACAATAAAGTTCCTTAAAATGGTGAGCTCCACAAGCACTGATCAAGTATTTGTTTAAAGGTCAGAAGTAATGAACCACTTAACTGAGGCTAGCCCAGAAACTTAAGTGCTGAAAAACTACTACATGAACTAATACTTTAGATATTCTTAAATGATTACTAATGAAGTAATAGTAAATGTAATGAAAATAATAATGACCATGATAGGCAGAATAATGAGCACGCTCAAATCTCAATGAGCACGCTCATTCTTATTGCCCAGAGGGTGGGGCCACTAGCCCACAATAGAACCAAGAACCACAGAGAATGATGTCTCCACTTTGACATTTAATGGAGATTGCCAGGTTGGATTTGGAAACTAGGACCAGTAACTTTTTTCCACTTTCTCCCTTTTTCCCCAAAAATGGCTGTAATTGCCATCCTCTGCCTGTTCTACCACCGTGTTTTGGAAGCAGAGAACTAATTTTCCACTTTCATGGGTCCAGATGGAAAGAGATACAGTCCGGTGATGAACTGCATTCAGACTTTCCTATTCTAATTAAGATTTAGATGTAATTCACAATCTAACTCTTGGCTACAGCACTAAACGCATCTCCTATTACACACTCTCACTTGCCTGTAACATCCACTCTGGTCTCCTTGCTGTTCTTTAAACACACTAACCTGCTCTCAGCTGGGAACCTCAGCACTTGCTGCCCCCACTTCTCACAATATGTCCCTTCCTGGACAGTCACAACTCACTCCCTTTCCTCAGGTGGTTGTTCAAATATGACCTCCTCACAGACCTTCTTGGTTCACTCTATAGAACAGTACATGTCCACTCTTATCTGGCACGCTTTACCCCTTAAGCTCTAGCTTATTATTCTACATAGCACTTCTATCATTTGATATATATTTGTTTACTTCTAACAAATGTAAGCTGTGTGGGCAGGGACGTCATCTGCACCAGTGACAGATATATCTCTATAATCTAGTACCGCAGGCCTGTATCCCAAAACTGTGTCTGTCTACTGAACATGTACCCATGGTTTTTTGTTACTATTCCTTAAATACAGTGTTTACACAGCATTTACACTGCATTAGAGATGACTTACAGTATACAGGAACATATGCGCGAGGTTATGTGCAAGTATCATGCCATCTTGCATAAGGGACTTGAGTGTGCTCAGACTTTGGTATCCTCAGGGTCCTGGAACCTGTGTAGTGTCAGCCATATAATAGGTGAATGAATATTAAAAACTGTAAGATACTTACAGATTATACAAATTCATTAACATTAAACTTCTATTGCAACATATACAGTGCTAAGCAGTGATTGTTAGCGTATGTTAGGATTTCTCTGGCTGGCTAATAGTTAACAGGTGTACGGAGTTGATAGATATTACACCTATAAGGATGACGACATTTCTCAAGTGACTCCCTACAGTTTTAGACATGGCACACCATTTCTAAATGTCAGATTAAAAGAAAACTACATAAATATATCTTGAATTTTCTTAGAAGTAAGCATAAATGATTTTTTAATTGTAATTACTAGATACAATTTGTTCCCAATTCATTTTGAAAAATTTCAGACTTACAGAAGAGGCTTTAAAAAATACTCATTTACAGTCATCTGAATTACCAATTGTTAAAATAGTGCCCTATTTTCTCTCACTTCACACCTTTTTGGGGGGCGGTGTCCTCGATTATCTGAAAAATATTTATAGACATCATGACTTCAATCCTAAATACCTGAATGTACATCCCCAAAGAACAAAAGGAACATTCTACCGTCAGAATTACTCTTGAGAAATTTAAATCAATAATATATTATACTCCCCTGTCCAAATTTTTAAAAGCCGAAATCCTATCCAGAAGTCATAGTTGCCTTAAACACAGTCTTTTTTGTTGCTGTTCTTTGCATTTCACGATATTGACATTGCTGAAAAGTTTAAAGAAATCTCATTTTGAATTTGTCTAAATGTTTCCTCATGATGATATTCAGACTAAACATTTGGAACAAATGCTGCTAGATGTATTTCTCATAGCCTCTCAGAGACAGGTTCGTGTCAACCCCTGAGCTGATGAGGCTAGCAATTTTTTTACGAAGGACCTAGTAACATTTTGCAAAGAAATAGTGAATGTTCCATGAAACACAATTTAGTGAACACCAAATTATTAAAAAAGACGATATTCACTAAGTGTCTTAGAGTTTGTAGAGTAACACTGGCTCTGATAAAGAGCCAGTATATACCTCTAACTCTTGATCTTTGGAGGCTAAGGTGGGAGGATAGTGAGCTGAAAGGTAGACTGGGCTAGATCCTGTCTCAAAAGCGAAAATAAAAAAAGCAGTTAAAGATTAAAAAATAATTTCCTAAAGTCATGCAAACTGATCTTTCAAAATTTTTAAGCTTTATCAAAACAACTAAAGCAAAAACCATTATCATATAGATGTACAAGTTCAAGTTTAAAGATACGAAGTAAACTAAGTCTTTTTCTTACATGTTTGTGTTTATTAGTGGTGATTTAAAATGAGGTCTGACAGCTTCTATATTTCCACTAGATATTCTGCTTCATTTAGTCTTGTGTTTAACTTTCTTTGACTATTCTTTGGTTGACAATTACTCTTCTGGGTAAAAGTAGCAGTCTTTCAGTCCAAATAGTAATAATAATCATGAAGATGCTAGAGAAGGCCAGTAATTTTTTACCTGTTTTATATTCACTAAGAATCAACTTAAATTAATATTCAAGCAGGCCTCAATCCTTCTATTTGTATACAACTATGTAAATTATAATTGACGGAGACCTGGTTCCAGACACTAATTTCCACACCCCCCCCCCTTACGACCACTTCTACTTGCCATAATTTGACTATTGTTCCAGGGCGCTATCTTTACCACATTATAGCAAATATTCGGGATATGAATATATTTTCTTTACATGTCCTAGACTACTCCGCAACGGGTTCACTAACTATCACATCATCTGATTTTTTTAAAACTCAGTTACCATTCCGCCCCGCAGTGAGGGCGCAAACATGTGTGTTCATTTTTCACCTCCATTTCAGGCCAGAGCCTTTCCCCCTCGGGTGACTTCCCCAGGGCATCGCTGCGGCGGCGGGGAGAGTACGTCCTTGCGTTTGGTGCGTGGTAAGAAATACTAATCAATGTGAAAGGGTGAATGTGAAAAGAAAAACTCAATCATTCACAAGCACGCCATGTTTTCAAAGCATCATAACTCGGCAGAAAGTTGAGCTTTTATTCCAACAGGTTGCACACCGCAGGGTGGGAGGAACTTTCCAGCAGTCGCTCAAACGTTACGTGTTCTGCCCCTCTACACTGTATTCTGAGCTCCCAGGAACGGGAGAGGGGTTGGGGGTGACTCGGCCGCTGGGGACCGGAGCCGCGCGAAGGGGCCAGGCCGGAGGGGACGCGCGTCCCCCTGGAAGACCGGAGACAGAGGCTCACTTGGACCGCGAGAGGCAAAAGCTACGTAAGCGACGTACACCTACCCCTACCCTCCCTCGGTCCCCTCCCTGGACAAGTCCCCAGAGGCCTGAACCAGGTCCGGACTCCCCTGCGCTCACGCACCCGCCGCCGCACGCCGGAACTCGGCGGCCACGTCGCCACCACTTCGGCCCCGCCCCGCGCCGCGCGGCCCTCGGTCCTCTACCGCTACACCAGCCGCCACCTTTAGTCATCCCTCGCGGTGCGCCTGCGCGCCAGAGCCCGCCGGAAGGGGCGGGGCGGACCGGGCGGAAGGGGCGGGCGGCACTTCCGCGGCCCGGGAGGGTGAGTGTGGGGCGGGGGTGCGCGCGGCGTCTTGAGTCGAGGCTGGAGCGTCCTGGTTTGCGCGGCTGGGGTCAGCCAGGGCGTCGGGGGCGCCCCCTGGAGGCCTAGGGGAAGGGAGGCAAATGAGAATGTTAGTGAATTGGATGATGTTGCTCGGTTCGTGATGTGTGTGGGCAGGCGGGAATCGGCAGATGGATTCCAAAGGAAAGTTTATTTTTTTTTCTCATAAAAAGAATGGCCTTGTAAGCGTCTTAAAATTCGCTTCATCTTGGGCGGGTCTGAGACCTTGCCTTCCTGCCACAAGGAAGTGAACTTTGGCAAGGTGCGTCCATTGGCACCGCCAAGTTTGTCGAGGGGTTAACGGGAGGGCCAGGTGGAAACCAGGGGCCAGGTGGAAGCGAGGCACGGGCGTTTGCCAGAGTGAAAGTAACTCTGCTTGAGGGGTGCGGTGGGATAGAATCCAGGATGTGGAAGTGGAGTCCTACCAGCAGTCCTGTCAAATAGTGTGCCTGGCAAGGGCTGGATTTCTCCCCGCAGAGGACGTATTGTCTGCAAATCGGTATTTCTCATTGAAAAGTGAAAGACAATCTAAGCCAAAACAATAAGATAAATTTTCTTTTACCTTTCTTAAGAGTTGTATTCTAATGCATGCATTTTTGGAAAACAGAAATAACAAACCAGTAAAACTTTTCCAAGTTGGTAGAAAACCAAAAATTTCTGGAACTAAAACATTTGGGGGTCGTTTACAATGTCCAGAGAATTTGTGTTTTTCCAGTAGTGGGAATTGCACTGCGAAGACCTTTGCACTGAGCTACATCCCACCCCACCCCTTTTTTTTTTTTAATTTTGAGAGAGGGTCTCACTAAATTGCTCACTCTGGGCTGGAATTTATAATCCTCCTGCCTCCCCCGTGGGAGTGTTGTGATTACAGGCATATGCTACCATGTCGGGCTGTCCAGATTATTCTTTTATATAATAAATGCTACTGTTTTGCATTCAGGGAAATAGGATTTTTTTTTTTTTTTTTTTTTAAGAATGCCCTTCTGAGGGCTATATTCTGTTAGGAGAGACCCTCCCCCCCAAAAAAGCACCCAAGAAAAGTTACATAACCATAAGAAATGTAAATGGCAGAAATTTGAGAATGTCAAAAGAGAACCTATGTATTTAGAATGGAAAGAGCTGGTGGGTGCTTGAAACTTGGTGCTCAGCTGATTTTTGCCCTGTTGGAATTTGAGTCTCTTACAAAAATCTTCTGGTTTTCTGCAACATGTGCCAAAAAGCTATACTTTATGTGATTTTAATTTATTTTGTAATGTAATTGACAAGCGTTTGGGTTAACATCCTCTGTGAATAGGTATATCTTTTTGTGACCTGTATAGATTATCACATAAATCAGTATTCAGAAATAATTGGACTTAGAAGGTGGAAGAAATCGTGAAGACTAGGATCATCAGGAAAGACTTTCACAAAACAGTGGAATTTAAACTAGATACGATAGGAAGGGTGTCCTGGGAGAGAGAGATACAACAGATGAGTAATATCGGGGCTGGGGATTTAGCT
>NW_004955428.1:1467212-1529519 GCF_000276665.1 Chinchilla lanigera
CAGATTTGGAAGATAAGTTAACCTCCCTAGAAGAGATTGGAAAAGTGAGTGCAAGAAAATTGTTTTGGTGGAACTCTATATTGCCAAATAAAGAAGTCTAGACTTTGTTCATAGAACAGAGGTTCTGGACCATAGGTCATAAGGCTTACAAAAGCATTATTAGGCCACAGTTATTTCCACAGTTTCTGACTTAGAAGGTCTGGGGCAGGGGCCTGAGAATTTACCATACTTATCATTTCTCAGGTGTTGCTGGTCTGGAGAAGACACGTTGAGAACTGTGCTAGAGTATGGGTAATTATGAAAGAATTTGAAGAGAGTAAACAGACCACATTCATATTTCAAGATGAGTCCTACTGTGAAGTCCAGGAGTAGAACAGGGGAAGTTCAGGAGTAGAACTGGAGAAGAGGAATGTTCCTGAAAGTTAATTAGCACCTGCTTGATGCCAGGTCTTGTTCCACGCATCCTCAGGCACACACTCATTCATACTCGCTATGACTCTTCTGTAGGTCTGCATGTTTTCATTTTGCTCATGAAGATATTGTGAGAATATGAGAGACCATAGCTGGTCTCAGAGCCCTTTAATGCTGTGCAGATTTGAACTAGGGTGGTAGCAGTGAAAATGATGAGAACATTTAATGGTGATGGAATATAGGAAAATAGAAGACTTCCCTTAATAACAGAAGCCTAAAAATAGAATTGGGAAATCTGAATCTTATTGGAAACGTGATGAAAGGTGAAGTGTACAGAGAACTTTAGAGAATCCCTGCATGAATTGAGTATCTGTTCTGTATCACTTTTATGTAATGATGACTATTTAAAAGTTTCTTATTTGAAACATTATCCTATTCTACAAAAACTTGCTGAAAGTGTTTGGAAAGGAGACAGTGAAGCCTTTTGTAAGGGTAGTGGAAGATGGTGAACAGGTTCATGGCATCCGACAGCTTATCTTCAAATCAAAAGTGATTAGCATTAAGACATGGAAACATATGCAATAGCACTGAATTGGTTGTATGAACTCTGCTGCACTGCAGACACTGACCTAATGTATTGATTTTGGAAATCCTGTATGCTTTTTCTTGCCAGAGGGCTTATTGAAATTGAAAATATTCACTGGATCAATTTCAAGACAAATATCCCAAGTCAGACTGGTTGCTGCTGAGCAAATTTTTAATGAAGAAAAACATCCATATATTGAAATCAGACTTTAAAAAGAAAGTCCCTAAATATGCATTTACTGTAAAATGTGGAAAATACGTTTTCAAAAATGGAAGAAATCAGTGTAATGGCATTGTAGGCGCATTTGAAATGATAGCAGATGTTCATTTCTTCTCTGAGCAATAAAATGTTCTGTGGATACAAAGATAAGTCATAGTTTAGGGAAGACTGCCATCTTAAGATGACCACAGTGCAGTGGTTGAGCAGAGTAAAACAAGAACATGGTTAATACATGATGGCAAGAGATGGGAGAGAACTGAAGGGATGAGGAAAGGAAGCCAGGAGAACTGCATCAAGGAGACACTTGAGTTGGTTCTTGAAGGCTGAGAAGGAATTTGTGAGATGATTAAGGGAGAGAAGGACATTTCGTTCCAAAGAACATGGATGGCAGCCATGTTGTGTAAGAATGTAGCTTTTTCTGAGAGCGGTGTGCAGATGAGAATGGTTACAGCAGTGTGGTAGAAGTGGAAGAGGGGGGAAAAGAAGTTAGGTGAACAAAAACACTTATAAAGAGTGCGAAGTACTTATGTAATGACTGATTTGGGTGGATTGTAAATTTTATGATATCAGGAGTCCAGTTTGACCCATATGTCAGTGCACTCCACAACCTAGCACAGTGCCTTGCATATTATGAGTTCTTCATAAATACTTACTCAGTGAATGAATGGCTCAGTCATAGAAGAATATTTTTTTTTCTTTTCATATAAAATAGAGGGAACCTCATGTTTTGAGCAGGGGAATAATATGATCATGAGGATAAATGGCAGTGTAGAAAATGAGTTAACAGTGGGCAGAGAGATAGCTATAATAGATTGGAGTTTTTTGGGCTGATGATTGTACCCATTGGTAATTTGGAATCTTCATTTAAAAAATAGAGAAAGTATATGACGTGTAATAGGAGCAAGTGTTGTTTGGTGAAATGTCAGTTAATGTGTGTGTTGCTTGATATAAACATTTTTTCCTATAGAATGCTTAAAACCTCTTGTAGTAAGAGAAATGTGGGAATGTGAGTGAAGAAGAAGGAATGGTTATAAAAGATACTGTTGAGAAAGACAAATGTGAATCTTAAATTACTGTCCATGGAATGGACATTTACATGAAAATGCTATTGTCCATGTGAACCTTTTTAGACAGGAAACTGTGTAGGTCAGCTTTCTGTTACTGTAACAGAAGACCTGAGATGACAAATTGAGAGGATTTAGTTTGGCTCATAGTTTTGGAGGCTTCAGTCCATGACTGGTTGACCTTGTTGCTTTGGCTCTGTGTTTTCAGAGTATATCATGGCAGGAAAGCTGTCCACTTTGTGGTGGCCAGGAATGAAAGAAGTATGGGCTGGAGTCCCTGTAACCCCTTCAGAAAACACCCCCAGTTATCTGACTTCCTCCCATTAGGCTCCACTTCTTAAAGGTTTCATCACCTTCCTGGTAGTACCACAGGCTATGAACTAAACCTTTAGCACATGCGCCCTTGAGGACATTTAAAATCTAGGCCTTTGGGGGACATTTAAGGAGAAGGTGCATTTACCAGCCCATGTCAGTATTTTTGCCTACTTCTTGGTTTTCACTGTATACTAATAAACTGACGTTTTGGTTTATTAGATATGGCAGTGCTTTGAAGTATCTTACTGAATATTCTAAATGCTGCAGAATTTCTCATCTATTTTCATTGTGCTTAGCTTATAAAGTGTAGGATGAGACCATACTCTGAAGAATTGTGAAAGTGAACTGAAAGTTTGATTTGATTATTGGCCAAGTTCTTTCATTTCTTCCCATCAGAAAACCAGAAAGGATGCTTAATTACATGAGCATGTCCGTGTCAACACAATTTTGTAAGAAAGTTTTGTAAATATTTTTCTCTTCTACCTATGACATGTACATAAGGGTAAATGTTGCCCATAAACCTGAGTTGGACTGACTGTTTAAAAGTTTATGGGCTCCTTTAAAGTCAGTTTAGTTGGATCCATTAATAGGGTTGACTGTGTTATGAATTTAGTTATCAGGTGTGAATTTTCTGTGGAGTGAAAAGCATTTTAAAACGTTTAAAAGTTGGTCTGTTTGTCACTTAACAAATTACTGGTTTTTTTAATCATATGAGTAAATAATACACTATTGGCACTTCCTGCTCTTAAGATTTACACAGGAAATATAAATTAACTTCTTCTTTTGGCCTAAGCAATATAATTAATTCAAATAAATAGCCATAATTGTACCACATTCAAATGTGAAATAATATTTTATTTTCTCTAGAGTTCATACCATATAGATGTGGATTGATGAAGTCTAGTTTTTCTCAGGTTATTCCTGTAGTTGTGAGGCCTTGTTCAATCAACCTGACCTTGGTCAGTCAGCCTAGAATTGGTGAGCCTCTTCATCTGTAAAATAGGATCTCCTTCACTGTATGATTGTTGTGTGGATTGGCTGAGATGCATGCACAACACCTCATACATAATAAACAGCAAAAGATAGCAGCTTCTATTTGCAATTCTCATGCACTAAGAAAATCAGAAAGAGTTTTGATTTTAAAAGTGTTGAAACCTAGAATTATATACATCTGGATAGCCTTTTTAGTCTAGGCCAAAAAAAAAAGGTGTAGGCTGGTAAAAAACATCCTTTTCTTTGTTCTTTGTTTTGTTTTCACTTAAAGGCCTTTTAAGATTTGCCTTGACATAAAAAGCAGAGAACTTTGCCTTCAGAATAAACCTTAGACTTGGCAGATAGTTGGTGTAGATTTTCTAAGGCTGATGTAATTAAATTGTTGTAAGAGAGCATTATTTTATGTTAGATTAATCTTTAATTTTATTAGGCAATTTTTATTCATCTTATTTAGAAGGATTGATTTGCTTGCATTGTTATAAGTAGATCTGGATCTTTCCCCCCTCCCTCTCTCTCCCCTCCCTTCTCTTTTCCGCTCTTCTGGAGATAGAACCCAGGGCCTTGACGATGCCAGGCAAACACTGTACTACTGAGCTACACCCCTAGCCCCTAAATGGACATATTTTCATTAAATGATATTCTTGCTGCTGGGTTTTGATTACTTACAAACTTAATCTTTCTGGTTTGCTGTAAGATGTTAAAAGTGCCCTGATTCAAATCAAGGGACTCAGAAGGCAAAATAATGGACCTCAGATCACACAGATTAGTATTGTTACTTAACTCCTCTTTGCAGTACATTAAGTCAATGTAGGGTAGCTAGAACTTTTACTCATGAAAGAAAAATTATTGAATGCTTACCTTGTGGTAAGCACTGTGCTAGATTCTCAGGAAATAAAGAATAAAATGCTGTCCTTTCTCTGAAAGGATCATCAGGAAGGTGAAGGATGAGAATCCATGGGGAGAGGTCTGTATATAAATCTGAAAACAAGAAGATAATAAATACTGTACATGAGAGGGTGAACGGAAGGCTGTGCAACACTGACAGGAACAACAAATGCCTAGAAAAGCCTGGGAAGGGGGTCGTCTCAGAGGAGGTGTTAATTGAAATGAATAGGTGTTTGTCTGGCAAGAATAGATGATATCCTTTCTAGACTTTTAATTTTTATTATGACATATAAGTTTTTAAAACCTACCATACTCAAAGTTGCTTACTAGCCCGTGTACATCTGTTATTTCAGGGAACCATTTTACTTTAATTTTTTCTTTTTTTTTTTTTGTCTTTTTTGAGACAGGGTCTCACTATGCAGTTCAGCCTGGCCTTGAGCTCACTTTGTAGCCCAGGCTGGTCTTGAACTCACAATGATCCTCCTGCCTCAGCCTCCTGAGTGCTGGGATTACAGACATGCACCACTACTCCCAGCTTTACTTTAAATTTTAAATGTGATTCTGATAAGAAAGTCTCTGTGCATAGAAGCATAGCTAAAACCTAATTACCACTTTTTCATCTTGCACATAATTCTTTTTGCTAGGTTTTTATGAATATATTCTAATTTTACCTGTAATTTAAAAATTGCTGTTTGGATTATTATTGTCATCCAGTGCTGGAGTACTACATGACACCTGGTAAATGCTCAAGTATTTGCTGAGTGAATGTTTTATAATCTGTTTGGTTATGGGGTCCCCGCTTCTCAATATATTACTTTGGGCTGTTGGTAGTCATTGTAGACTTGTTAATTAAAGAACGCATTTTTAAATGGTTTTAATTTGTTCTTAGACTACATATGACAGCGTCTCCCCATAGGACAATAGGACTAGATTTGATAATAAGAATGTTTGTGTTCTGACAGTATCTTCTCACCGTCTGTGGGTTCCTCATACCAACTGTAAATGCTTCTTGTTCATTTTGGAAGGTGGGCAAAGTTAGTAATATCTATTTCCCTTTTAGCCAAAGAATTTTTCTCTCTCCCTCTCTCCCTCCCACTTGCTCCTTCTCCCTCTGTCTCCCTCCCCTCCCCCTCCCCTTCTGCCACCGTCCTTCTCTTTCTCCAAAAACAAATTATTAACAAAAAGTGCCATACAGAGTCAAAAAGCCTGGATTTGAGTCCTTGGTCCTACCGTTGCCTATGGTTATACTCATTTAATTCTTTTTTGATTTCCATTCTGTTAAGTGAGACTAACGGCAGTCATATTGCCCTCATGGAATTGGAGATTAAGGTGAAATGGTATTTGAAAGCGGTTTTAAACTCTACAAAATGCCAGGCAAACAGAGAATGAAATAAGTTCAGATCAGCAGGTTTTTTAAAAAAGCAATTGCAGTTTGCCAGGCTTCGTATCAGGCCTGGAAGATGCTAACAGAGACAAGAAGGTCTTGAGTCTGCCTTCTTTCCATCCCTTCATGCCTTGCCTAAGTCAAGTCCTCCTCGTCACCTTTGCTTCCTTGCTAGGATTTCCTAGACTGGGCTCTTGTGTTACCAGGGTCTCATCACTGTGACTTCGCACCACTACTTTTAGACTTACCTCTCAACAAAGTCGATTGTGTCACCTCCGCAAAGATACGTTGTTTGTCCAAGAGACAGAAGCTGGTTTCTGTGGCCTCATTTACATTCTGGTCTGGCCTCATCCCTCATCACTATTTCCATATACCTCTGTCTTCTGCCTCGCTGAACTTGTTTCACCCTTCTCTAGTATGATGGGGAAGAGTCCAAGTTCCTGCTGTGATTGTGCACATTTAGATCCTCAGCCTGGAAAGCCCGTTTATCCTTCTTCAACTTGTGTTCTCTCAGACATGGATTCCTGCGTGACTTGAACTCCCCCAGGAGCATTAACTCCTATTTCTCTTACCACAGAGACATGGCTCTTTCTTTAGAACTGGTATATTTTATTCTGTGAGCTCTTGAAGTACAGAACTAGGATTATGTTATTTGCGATAAGATGATGGAGTGTCCCACATGAGATGTATTGGGTTTAATGGTGTCCTCCAAGATGGTATGTCCATGTCTCATTCCTGGAACTGTGAATGTGATTCTGTTTGGAAGGAGTCTTTTTGATGGAATTCAGTGGCTAATTCCATCATGATAAATCTAGTAATTTGTTACAGCAGACCTAGGGAACATGTTCACAAGGTACAATGGCTGGAACATCAAACACCACTGTAATCACCATCAGTACCATCACTTCTATCCCAGCATCTGGTAAGCAGTGTGTGTTCAGAAAATAGTAGTTGAATAAAAACACAGTTTTTGCCTGTGCACTTCTAGTCTTAATGATGGTGGTGGTATTGATGAGAATTGTGTTTAAAGGTTGTATTGAAAGAGACCTTCAAAAATGGATTCCCTTCTGAAGTTATTTGGTTTAAGTGTCATTTTGTGTGTTTGTATGACGACACTAGTGGGCGTTTTAAATTATTTTGAAAAATATGTACATATTTTAAATAAATTGTAAGACTACTTTTGTACAAATGGAAATTATAATGGCTTCCTCAAAATAGAAAAAATGTTTGGAAAGTTGAAGAGCACTTATGGTTCTACCAATTAAAATAAATTATATCTTTTTTGTCCCTAATAGAATGTTTGTTAGCCAAGATTAATTTTATACTTTGTCTTGAAGTACCATTTAGAGAAGGACCTTGAGACAGTAAAGTAATTTATTTCAGTGTGCCGCAGGGTACAGGGAAACCAAAATTTACAAATAATCGTAAACCCAAACTGGATAGGTTAATGTCTCTGTGTATAAATCTTAGTTTGCCAGTGGAAGTGAAGTCTATGACCTAATTATTACCAATGCTGTATAAATCTGTAAAATAACAATAAAAACTAATATTAATTGAGCTCTTACTCTGAACTAGGCCCTGCTCCAGGCTTTTTACGTGAATTAAGTTATTTTGTTTTCACAGTCACCCTGCTATCTTACCTATTTTCTTTACTCAAGAGAAAGCTGAAGCACAGAGTGGTTAAGTAACTCTCCCAGCATCATGACAGTTTAAGTAGGGGACTGCGTAGGCCGGGTTCATAATCTCTGCCCTCTCCTGACTCAGTCTACTAGTCAGCGTATTATCCAACACAATTTGGAGTTGGGCTGAGTAAAGGGTTCAAACTTCAGTGCGCTTCCCTACAGCTTCCAACTGGTGGGCTGGGAGCATGCCTTCCTCCTGAGCACTGGCTGATTCCAGCTATTCTTTGAGATAACACTGATCTGGTGACTACACAACCCACACAGCAGTTCACTTCGCATTACAGCTTATTGATGTTGATTGTGTGCGTAAACCAGATTATTCAGGGTGAGTCTATTAAGGATATACATGTATCTAAACTTGTGCCTCCATCCTGCACTACTCATCACCTTTCTTTTGTAGAGAATGAATAAAAGGCCAGCCTCAGCGAGATCGTTTTCAAGGAAGTCTTTTCAGAATTGGGTATGTTGACCTGAGGAAATTGTTAAGATGAATGTAAGAAAAAGCACAAAAGAAAATATGTACCCTAATGAGGTTTTGTATATTTGGTTTCTGTTCATAAGAACATTTTAATGTAAGTTCCACTTCACGGTAGAATAATAGTTTCATGATTTGGGTCACTGTGAATATTGACTGTGGCCCAGGAGGGAATCTTGTTTTTTAAATTAGTAAGAAAACTCATCCATGTGCACTGCCAAGAACTTTGTGTGTCTTTTAGAACATGAGGAAAACACCGTGCTTTCCGTTTCACTACCTTAGTATCTTACTTGAGAAAAATAGGTTTCTCTCTTTCTTCTAGGGAGATCACAAGTCACACTGAGTGGAAAAGCACCCAGGGTTTTCCTCAGTTACAAGCAAAATGAGTATTCCCGTGCTGCTGCTGCATCCTCACCAGCGCTTCCTAAAAGGCCTTTTGGGAACACCCTTCCGTCGCTACCACTTCATGTCTCACGCAAATCCTCATCTCAGATCAGGACTCCAGTGTGCTCAGCCGTTTAAGTCTCGTGGACTCCATTGTACAAAGTGGATGCTGCTGTCAAATGGTCTAAGGAGAAAATTATGTGTACAAGCAACCTTAAAGGACCACACAGAAGGACTTTCTGATAAAGAACAAAGATTTGTGGATAAACTTTATACCGGTTTAATCCAGGGGCACAGGGCTTGCTTAGCAGAGGCCATAACTCTCGTAGAATCAACTCACAGCAGGAAGAAGGAATTAGCCCAGGTGCTTCTTCAGAAAGTATTAGTCCACCACCGAGAACAAGAGCAACTAAACAAAGGAAAGCCACTAGCATTTCGAGTGGGTCAGTCTTTTTTTCTTTTAGTTCAGTAAATATTTTTCTAAATTCTGTCTGCCTTTGAATAAGCCTAAATAGTTTGCAATCTAATGGTTTTTTTTTTTCCCTAGAGTAGATGGGTTTTAAATGCCATTAGTTTTGCAAATATTAATCTTGAGACATTGAAAAAAGTGCCATATCTATTAGAACCAAGAATAGAAATATGCACAGAAAGAACTATTAGTCAGTTTACACCTTTTCTCAATAATCCCTCTGTTGAGTAGACAAAGTGAATTCCTGTGTTTGTAGCATATCAAAACTATAATTATCCTCATCACATTTCAACATGGAATTGCTTTGGCATTTCCTTGGTCTTTCTAGAGGCAAGTAATTAAAAACGTTTGACCAGCAGGAACTAACCGAGGCAGTTTCTTTCGGGTGGAGTGAGAATATCCCACAGTGGTGAATGAGGTGATCTAAACCAACCCTTCTGCTCAAAACAACTTGAGATAGTGGCCGGAGTACAGACATGTTATGGGAAATGAATAATACTTGTTAAAAGACATTATGATAGACTTGTATGTCATAGCTTATTGCCGATATAGGGACTCATACCTCCTGTTTTGTAGGGTAATGAATATAAGTATTTTAAAGATAATTTAAAAAAATAGGTTATCAACCAGTATTTGTACCAAGCTACATTTATCACCCTACTTACTCTTCCACCCTCTCTGAGTCCTACCTCGGGTGTTAGTAATCTTTATATGCCCTAGGTAGAGAAAATAGCAAGCTCCCAAAGAGAAACTCTAATTGTGATCAAGTGTCTGTTCACTAGCTTTTAGTGAATCCTTGAAGAGAAAATGCCTGTGAAATGTTGAGTTAACTTAGAAATTCACATGTAACTTTGCAGTGCTATTCGGGTTCTTCCAACCTGCTCTTAGGAGGCCAGACAAATCTGTGTCTTTGTTGTAACCATTTTATCACCATTATGAATAGAAGCCACAAATGTTTCTTTTGTACCTGTAAAGGTGTTTAAGACTGCCTTGAGACTTGTGGTAAGGAGCAAAGCATGCCATATACTTTATTAGATGCCTGTGTTTTATGTAATTTATTGAATTATGCTTACATGTATCTTGTGCCATACATTTTATCCCACACCCTGTTCTAAACATATTGCAAACATTAATTCATCTAATTCTTGTATGGAGAATGCTGAGGCACAGAAAGAGGTTAAGTAATTGGCCAAGATCATAGAGCTCGTAAGAGTTCTAGCAGAGCTAGAACAGGAACATGCTGACTGGCCTGAGGGTTTGCCCTTACCTGCCATGCTTGGCTCTCCAGGCAGGGCACTTTTCTGCTTTCTTATCACAACTTTTTTTTGCAGGATTTTGAAAAATATCTATATAAATGAGTCTTTCAGTTCTGAATGAGATAGAGAAAAAAGTGATCCTTTATAAATAGAAAATTACTTGCTCAATCACTGGGAATATTTAGAGTATTGAGTTGTTTTTCCAGTAGGCAGGTAAAGTAGACAGAATTGGGGCAGGTGGAGTAATTATGCATCATGATGAAAGTTGGTTAGATGTAAAAATTCAGCATATGAAAGCATAGGCAATAAAGTGTGTCCAAAAAGATCTACACTGCGGCAAAAAAGCACAGCACATTTTCTAATTTTTAAAAGTGAACTTTGTAAATATGATCTCAGAATTGTTTCCTTTCTATTTTCCCACTCAGAAATTAAAGAGATGGGTTTTCATTTACTGCTTTAGGACATGTTAAAATATATTGATGGTGGTTTTAATAAATTAGGGGAAATAGAAGGTAGTTTAATGTATTATTCAGTAAAGCTGATCGTAATGCCGAGTTCATTTATTCCATTAAATTAGAAGATCTCTTTTCACTGTAGGGTTGTCTGGACCCCCTGGTGCTGGAAAATCAACATTTATAGAGTATTTTGGGAAAATGCTTACTGAGAGAGGGCACAAATTATCTGTGCTAGCTGTGGACCCTTCTTCTTGCACTAGTGGTGGTGAGTACAGCTGATTCTTTTTTAATTGCAGGGCTTGTGGGCATTCCATGTCGCAGTTTAGTGATAATTTGCACAGTTAGGTGAGCTTGGCTAGTTGAGTTTGGTCTTCCTGGGAGAAGGGAGTTCTGTAGTGGGAGGTGAAATCTGAAGGAGGGAGGTAGGGAGCGGTGGACTCTGCAGAGGAGGTCAGCTTGTGGGTAGCTCAGTGGGTGGAAAACTAGGAAAAGAGGTGCCAGAAGTTGAAGATGATCACAGGCAAATTGTATGTGTCATTCAGAAACTGTGCCTTATTATTTTCCTCATGTTGTAATAATCTCTTCTCTTAGCTTTAAAAATCTTGCTGCTGTTTATAGCTTGTCACCTGTATTTATTCTATGTCTCGTTAAACAGAAAGCTCTTAGAGGGACCATGTAATATATTGCTATTCCCCCTGCAACACTTAACAGAGTACAACGTACACTGCACAGTGTTCAGCAATCACTTACTGATCTGAGGTCATGCAGTCACTCCAGCTTAATTTGCAGCTCATCAGAGATAGAATGAATATAAACTTAGTTTCCCTACGGATCATTTAAAGAAAACATAAAGCATACTATACGAATACTCAGGTTTTTCTTCTCTTACCCTTCTGTGTGATTTAAGCTTCCCATATCGTGGTTATTCATTCACTTATCAAGCATTGAGTGCCTTCTATAGGTGAGGCATTAAACATAGAAGGTACTGTGCTATAAAAAGATGAATGAGACAGTGCTCTTGGCCTTATATCGTATGAGGGAAACAGTGGAGTAAACATAAGCATTTCAATGTAGCATGTGTTAGGAAGGGGGAAATACAGGAGCTGTGTTTGGTTTGCTTACTGTGGTACTCCGCAGGATGGAAACATATTTTACAGGCCTTAGGTCAATAGAGGTGGACAGAAATTATTCTTAGTATTCACTGAGAAATCTGGCTTGTAACCCTCAAAATTTGTGATTCACTATAATAAATATGTTAACTACATCAAATTTATCCCCACACAGTTCAAGCATAAATCCATGCCAAGGTGTGGTCTAATTTATTTACAGTTTACAAACTTTGTTAAAGGTAAATGCTTTAGTGAAGGATTTTTAAACTATGATCCTCATTTTTCATGTAGGTAGGTGGAAAAGGCCTTTTCCTCTCTACCTTCATGGTAGTTTAGAATATTTGCAATAGAAAAAGAAAATAATAGCGTGAGGGGCAGTAATTGATAGCCAGAATGATGTTATAAAATAGTCTAGATTAAAATTGCTTACTGCATGCTTCCTGATCTTTCTCAAACCAGAAGTGGGGACCATTTTCTCAGATTAAGAAATGAATAGACTTTGAAAGAAAAAAATACACGTGAGGATAAACAGGACACTCTAAATAGAAACCTTATTACTACATTATACACATTTGGAAAACAGCACTAAATTAAAGTTTGAGCAGCATTACTTTTTTGAGATCTCCCTAAGGGTCTGCAACTAAGTTTTAGATTCACTGGCAGAGACAATTATATGGGAGAGTAATTTCCTAATGCATAGTTCAGTGTGATAGCATCTATAGGATAATAATTTGAAGTACAGCTTTAGCAGATTGTGGACTTCCACAGAGGTGATTTCATGCAGAAAATTACTTTCATAAAAAGTTTTATGTGAAATAAATAAAGCAGTTGAAGTACGAGGTTGGTGTGAGCCTAGGATTGGAACTTGTGGGTACGCTCTGAACTGGAGCTCAGAGCAAAGAGCATATCTTTAAGGAACTTTCCAATCTTTATCATCCGTTTTATTTGGGAAAAATAACCCCTAGGCAGAGTGAAAATGAGTATTCAGCTACAGTGGCAACATACCTTCTCATGGAATTATATGGCTAAAGGAAAGTAGGAGAAAGTAGGATTAGTTCCAGAGCTTTCATTCTTCTAGAATTTGGAGGTGTTGATGTTTGCCAAAATGCTGCAATAAACTAAAAACTATAGCCAATTCCATTCCATGATAATAAATTTTGAATGCCTACTGTGAATGCTTTTTCTTAGCATCCCACATGCAATGTCTATAAAGACAAGGTCCTATAGATAAAGAGACTTATTTTAAAGCCGGATTTCTAAACCTTGGCACTAGTAACATCCAGGACCAGCTATTTCTTTGGTATGGGTGGCTGTCCTGTAAATTCAAGGAGGCTGAGCAGCACCCTGGGCCTCTACGCAGTAGATGCCAGTGGCATTCCAACCTCGCTGGTGACAAGTAAATGTCTGTAGACATTGCCAGACTTCCTGGGAAGAGAAGGCAAATTTATCCCTGGTTGACAATCAATGTGTGAAATAAATGAGACATATAAATGTGAAATCCAAAAGTGTATTGTATGGACAGTGTTACATCCATTCACATGACCTGCTATATATTCAATGTGGGCTCCCAAATTGCTAACTAGTAAAGTATTAGAAGCACCAGACTAAGTGGAAAGGCAGCTTAAAGGTCCATTTGCATGGCTTTTACTTAAGGCTAAGAAAACGTCATTTGTACAAATAAAAGACTGGGGAATGGAGAGTAGTAATAGAAGGCAGAGGGATACCAAAGTTCTCTCCTGACCTTCAGGATGCTGGCAGATTCCATAGCAGGTACTGTACTGTAGAAATTCACAGAGACGGGCATGAGATGAGAAACTTCCAGGAAGGTCATGTGAAGGAGTAAAGACTTTAACTGATCTTTGTTAAGTCAGATAAATCCTGTGCTTTAGTTATTAACAGACTTCAAAGTAAACATTCTATTCCTAACATATAATTACATTTGAATCTCACAATAGCTCAGTATCTTTATTGTGTAACTGAGGAAAGCAGGGGTTCAGGGAAGGTAAAATGACCTCCCCAAGTCAAATAGCCAGGAAAGGTGGAGCCAGGATGCAGACCGTGGGCCTGACATTTGGAAAATTAGTGGTGAGGAAAGGAGAGTTACGTTCTCCAGTTTGAGAATGTAGAAGAGGGAAGGAAGCTATGCACCGGTGTGAAAATGGCAGTAAAGAAACCACTCTGGATGGACTGGAGAACTGGTTTGGGACGGGTGGAAAGTACAATTGGGCAGGTAAGGTAGGGCTGGGCTTTCAAGGCCTTCTGTGCTAGACTGAAGCATCCAGACTTGAATCTCTGGTAAGTGGGAAGCGTTTGTAGGTCTTAAGGGCCTTGGAATGTTAAAAAATTAATCTGACATGACTAATAAGTTGGAGGAATGCTCAATAATATGAAATACAGCTTGATATTTTCAGGGAAATGTCATAAAGCATATCCCCTTGGAACTGGCTAATTGATAATTGGTCCTTGCACGCATTCCATGATTACAAAATGTAACTATGTGTTTCAGGATCACTCTTGGGTGATAAAACTCGAATGACTGAGTTATCGAGAGACATGAATGCGTATATCAGGCCATCTCCCACCAGTGGGACTTTAGGAGGTGTGACGAGGACCACAAACGAAGCCATTCTGCTGTGTGAAGGAGGGGGATATGACATCATTCTTATTGAAACTGTAGGTGAGTTTATTCTGTTTCATAAAATAGGAAATGGTATTATTATGAATACTATATAAAGATGAGTGACATCTATTTTCATTTTGGTAATTCAGCAGACCTACTAAAGGTGTAATTAGATATAAGGTATTTCCTCAGGCTTCATAGGAAATACCAGTTTATAGGATACAGTCCTAACATCAAAGAGCTAACCATTTAAACAGTGAAAACAAGCTGTGTATCTTGATACCATTACATAAAATGATATTTTATATGTGGCAGAGTTTTGAGAGCAGTAAGCATGAGGATGACCTATGTAAGCAAAACGCAACCCCTATTTTGTGTAAGCACACTTCACATGTCTATAATATTTCCTAGGAAAACTAAGATAGTTGGGTATCTTTGGATTATGTGGCTATACAATGGTACCTCAATTCACCAACTCCATTCTTTCCACAATTCTAGTTAGAATATTTGTTGCATGTTTGTGGCTGCAACTGAATTGCAAGGTTACCACTGTACTTTATTCCATTTTTATATCCTTAGCACACAACTACATGCAATGAAGACACTGAAACAAAAACCCCAAGAAATTCACATGCTTGGGGAGAGACAGTTATACTATTGTGTGATAGATGTGTGCAATACAACCTAACTCAGACTTGGGGGAATCAGTGCAGACTTTGTAGAGGAGGTGACAGCTGAACTCAGTTTTGAAGGAAGAATTGGTGTTAAAGTGCGAGGTAAAGGGCATTTGCAAAGACACAGAAGAGTGAGAAAACACGACTTATTCAGTAGTGCAGCTGGCGAGGATTCTTAGACCGCAGAGTGTGAGGGAGACGGGTTGGAGTAGTAGCCAGGGCCAGATCATCGAGCACTTTATATACTGTGCCAAGGAGGTTAGAGTTTGCTCTGAAAGGTGTGGGGAGCCGCTGCAGGATACAAAGGAGAGTGAGAAAAGCAGATACATGTTTTGGAAAAGTCCCTGGCAATGGAAAATAGAATGATTAGAAGAACAGCCAAAGGCAGGGAAGCCATTAGGAAGCGTTGAATGGAAGGAAGAGATGGTGGTCTCTGAACCCAGCAGAGGAAATGGGATTGGGGAAAATGAGACAGGTTAAAGGAAAACACTGAGGGTACATGGCAGGACTTCATCTTGGTTAGATGTAAGAGATGAGGGATTAGCCAGGTGTGCTCGTGCATGCCCATAATACCAGCACTCTAGGAGACTGGGGCGGGAGGACCATAAATTTGCACCTAGCATGGGCAACTTAGTGACTTAGCAAGACTCTTGGCTTGAAATGTGGCTCGGTGTAAAGGCCTTGCATTCAGTCTTTCATACTGCAAAAGAGAGAGAGAGAGAGGGGTGGAGGGAGCACTGAAGATAATAGATAATGCTGTGGAAAGGGGGATTTGGAGAGGGGAAAATAATGAGTTCAATTGTGAATAGATTAAAGTATTTATTTATATGCAGAGTATTTATTATGTGTCTAAGTGATGATGTGTCTTGAGAAAGAATGGAGAACAAAAGTATAGACTTTACAGTTACCAATGTAATTCGTAGTGTGGGGCCTTAAGAATTTGGTCCAGACCAACTGGGAAAAATCTGGGGCAAAAATGAGAGATATCCACATTGGCTTGCTAGGAATACCATAATAAAATACCACAGATTGAGTGGCTTAAACTACAGACATTTATTTTCTCACAGTTCGGGAAGGCCAGGATCAAGGTGCCAGCAGGAAGGCTTTCTTCTGAGACCGCTTTCCTTGGTTTGTAGATGGCTTCTCCTCACATTTCCCCACGCAGACATTTCTCCGTGCACTGCTCCCCCTCGCGTCTCCTCCTCTTCTTAGAAGTCCCTAGTCCTAGTGGATCCTTACAGTCATCTCATTTCTTTAGCAGCCCTATCTCTAAATAGACTCACAGCGAGGATTAGGGTTTCACCAGGGAACTGGAGAGGTGGAGGCAGACATAATTCAGTCTCCAGCAGAAGCCAGGACTTAGATTTAGAAACTCTACCATTTAAAGTTGGGATGAGCAAGAGTTTCCTGAGGGGCAGTAGCACAATCAAAGGAAAAAATAGTATAAAAATAAAGCATGTGGGCTGGGGACTGTCGCTCAGTGGTAGAGCACTTGCCTAGGCTGCTCAAGGCCGTGAGTTCCATGTTACCTGGAAGCTATGTTTAGCTAAGAGTGGTTATTTTCTGTAAATAAAAAAAAATCTGCTTTTGTCCAGTCTCTTTAAAGCACTTAGTTTCCATCCTGGAGGTTGCTTATGATTAAAAGTCAGTTGATGAAGCTGTGACAGAAACATCTCTGTTTTGCTGGGTGAGATGGTACACATCTGTAATCCCAGTAATTGGGAGGCTGAGGCAGGAAGAGCGCCATGCATTGGAGGCCAGCCTGGGCTATATAGTGAGTTCAGTGCCAGCATAAACTACATAGCAAGACCTTATCTCAAACAAACAAACAAACAAATCTCTTTTCTAGATAGAAAGAAGGAAGAGGAGGTAAGGAAGCAGGAAAGGGTAGGCAGAAGAGGTGCAGCCATCAGTCGGGTTGGCCTCCTTTAATGAACACTCCTGGAAACCCCATCTAATGACTGGCTTTCTCTCATTACTCATTGCCACTGAAAAGGGGTCCTGGGCGCACCGTCTCTCATCAGTGCACTGACACTCCTGCTGCGACTGGAGTAAGGAAATAGGGTACTGCATAGGCACCTGGGAGCCTCGGAAGGAGAGCATTTCCCAAGAAGTTTCGGGGGGGGGCAGGGATGTGGAAGCCAGATTTAAGTGGGTTGAAAGTAAAGAGAAGTGGACAATTGAGCATAAACTGCTTTTCTCCAGAAACTTGACTATGAAGAGAGAGTGAGAAGTGTGGTGGTGGTTGAACGAACATGTGAGATGTCTGGTTTGGCTTCAAGATGAGGAAGACTTGGGCAGTTTATAAAGCTTGCTGAAGGACGCAAGCCGGAAGACAAAGGAGGAGTTAAAGATAAAGAAGAGCAAGGCAATGTAAAGAGAAGGAGGGAGAGCTTCATCTTTTGCAGTCTTCCTGCACCAAGACTGTAGGAGGGGCTGCAGGGCCACATTGGTTGGTGTCCGTGTGCAGAGAGGACAGGGAGACGGGGAAGGAGTGCTTCCCTTATGTCCTCTGTGAAGTAGGTGCTGCCACTTAGGTCATCATCACTGAACGGGGAAGCCAGGGCAGGAGTGGGTGAAGGTTTGTAATGACCGCTGGGACAAACGGGAAGGAAAGCTACCTGAGGACATTGGAGGGGCTTTCGTTTACTAAGGAGCAAGGGAGATGTGCCAGATGCTGGAGACCATGGCCCTCAGAGGCATCTGTCTACGGTTGAGTGATTTCTCCAGCATCCTTCAAGAGGAGCGGGTGCCTGTAGTTGTCCTGGTCCTTCATGGGGTTTTCAGGGTGGGACTAAGGATGGGAAAGGCAAAAAAGATAAAAGTATTGGCAGGTAGATTTAGATTACATTAGAGCCATAATGTTCATAATGATGAAAGGGAACCAAAAAAGAGCTTCAAAGTCAGGAGAAGATGGAGCTCTCTCAGATGCCCATTCAGTCCAACAGGAGGCCTGAAGGATAACTGGTTAACTTGGAGGTGAGATAGTCACATTTAATAAATTCTTTAGAGGAGGGGTACTTTAGTTTAAATGTATCTCCCAAAAGTTCACGTGTTGGAAAATTAATCACCAAATTCCTTTGTTAATAATATTTCGAGATGGGGCCTTTGCAAGGTAATTAGGATTAGATGAGATAATGAAAGTGGGACCCTCCTGATGACATGAGTCAGCTTTTAAGAAGAGGAGAGACTGAACCTGCTGAACTTACTTGGTTTCACCTCATGATGCACCTACCATATTACAATGTAGCAAGAAGGCCCTCACCAGATGCCGGGTAGATGCTGGTGCCATGCTCTTAGACTTCCCAGTCTCCAGAACCGTGGGCAGAATAACCTTTATAACTTACCTGGTTTCAGGTATTTTGTTATAGCAACAGAAAATGGGCCAAGACATGGGGTGTTTAAATGGGTGAGTGCATGACCATGAGTATGCGTGGATGAAGTAAAATGGAAATGCCAGTTGGTGAAGTTGAGGAAGTGTCATTACTGTGAATACTTTAGAGTATAGTTGTGATTTAAAATTGCAGGTGTGGGCCAATCAGAGTTTGCTGTTGCTGACATGGTTGACATGTTTGTTTTACTACTGCCACCAGCAGGAGGAGATGAGTTACAGGTAATTTTTGATTTTTCCCCCACCCCACCCACAAAATATAAAAAGTACAAATTTCTAGTGTTGTGTTTTCATAAATTAAGTAAGAATAGTATAAAGAAACATCATTCACATTGGCTAAAATACCTGTGTCAAAGGTAGATTCTTTATATGCATTTTTGCTAACTTATGGTGATATAGGTATGACTTTGAGTATATAACTTAAATTTTTCCATTAAGTGACCAGAATAAATGGATAGCTCAGGCCAAAAGAGATCACTGTTACATGGGTGTTTAGAGTATACTTGGTTCAGAGTTCTTACATCAGTGTTTTTAACTGGGATCCCATCATCATAGGTTGTATGTTACACAATCATATCCTTACTGTCCTCCAGCAGTGTAGTTCCGGGATTAATTTAAGGCAGAGTTCACAAGTGGAGGATGTAGTCTTCTATAAGCTTCTTCTCACTTCAGACACCAGCTTCGAACTCCAGGCCTCCCAGACCTCCCATGCCTCTGCCCAGCTGGCTACAAATCTGAAGGTTCCTACTGCTGGTCAGGTTCAACCAGTCAATAGAACAACTCACAGAACTTGAGAGGTGATATATTACAGTTACAGCTTTATGATAAAGGCTACAAATCAGGAGCGGCCCCATGAAGAGACACTTAAGGAGAGGTCTAGGAGAGTCCCAAACATAAAGCTGCTGTGTCTCCCTCAGGAAGCTCTCCTGGACCGTGTGCTCTGCAGGTTTTGTTGGAATTTCACTGTGTAGGTGTGACTGATCGCATGATTGGCTACATATGTGAATTCAGTCTCTGGCTCCCCTCCCTGCACATTGGTCTGGCTGTTTTCCCATGGTACAGTCCCCCATCCCTCTGTCATACAGTAGGTATTTCTGGCTTGCTCTGCCCCAGTGTTGTGTGATCACAGTGCAGAAAATTGGGTGTCATCCCAGGTACCCACTATGGATAAGGAAGATGCTCTTAGCAGTCAAGACATTCCAAGGTTCCCTCTTAGGAACTTCAAACGTAAGACAAATTATTATAGAAAATTTCCTTTGTATCTTGATAATTCTAAAAAAGTGTGATAACACAGTATGGATGCTGTGGTTTAGAAACATTATTAGAATTTAAAATTGAAGGTGATATCAACAATATTCGAAAAGAAGTCCTAATCTTAGGTAGAAAAATATAATTCCAAATAAGATTCTGCCCTTAGGTTTTATCCTTTTTTACGGGTCTTTTCTGCATAACATAATTTGTCTTGCTTTGTTTTGTTTTGTTTCCGGTACCAGGAATTGAACTCATGACCTCCCACTTGCCAGGCAGACGCTGTGCCGCTGAGCTAAATCCCCAGCCCCTGTGTAACATAATTTAAACCAAGAGATTGGGACATTTTTAGCGGTCAGGCTATTTTTGTTTTATTTTGTCTCTTTGAGACAGGGTTTCACTATGTAGTTGAGGCTGGCCTTGAACTCACTTTGTACCTTGAGTTGACCTCAAACTCTCTCCCAGCAATCTTCCTGCCTTAACTTCCCAAATGCTGGGATTATAAGCATGTGCCGCCACACTTGGCTCAAGCTATTTCTCTTAAATGCAAATTGAAAAGGATTCTCTATACATTTAAGGAAACTTGGAAAGATCTTTCTGGAAATGCAGATGGCAGTGATATGTGTGTTTTCTTTTTAAGCACCCTAGTGACGGATGGGTGTATTCTGTAGTGTAGCTCATGAAAAGCAGAATTCATCATGAGACAAGATGAATTGTCTCCTGCCACTCAATCATGTCATGTCTTGATGATTTACTCTAATTCTGAATGTGTTTCACCACGTGAGTCTCTAAATTCAGCAGATATGTTACAGGTGGCTTCCATAGTCCCAAGAGCCAGTGCATTTCAGTAATTTCTGTTAAATAATCGTGATTCCTGGTACCCTAGGTTTAGGAAGATACAGAATAAAGTTAATGAAGTATATGGCTTTTAAAATTGTAGTATTAACTGATTGTCCCATTTGAATGCCAGTTGTGATTAAATGAAATCTTTCTCATAAATCTCACTTTTCCTTTTTTTACTACAGGGCATCAAAAGGGGTATAATTGAGATGGCAGATCTGGTAGCTATAACTAAATGTGATGGAGACTTGATTGTGCCAGCTCGAAGGATCCAAGCAGAGTATGTGAGTGCTCTGAAATTGCTTCGCAAGCGCTCAGAAGTCTGGAGACCAAAGGTTAGTTTGCACTGCATTCTCCATGTGTCACCCTGAGGGGTCTGTGGACATTAAGAAAGAGAACATAAGTCCCGAGCTAGACATATAATCAATCTTTGCTTGCATGGGAAGAATATAGTTTTAAAAATATGACAAAACCAGATTGTGTAGTCATGATTTTAAATATAATCTTTCAACTACTGGATGTCAAGGACTAGAATATGATGTGATGGATTAGATTGCTTAATGCTTGATTTGAGGCATTTGGAAGTGATAGTAAATCCATCCTGAAAGGGAACCATCCTTAAAGATTATGGAACAATTTGATTATCAATTTCGGAGTAAGTAGGAGAAAAGGCTTATGGTTTGATACTTCAATTCTCATTATGCTTGCTGGATGCTGTTTCCAATGAGAGAGAGAGAAAGAGAGAGAGAGGGAGGGAGAGAGGAGCTTTGTCTGAGGGAGACACTGTGCTATTAAACAATCTGCTGTGGTCGTTATAATGAGAACAATGATGGCTTATCTTACTGTCAGCTTCCATTTACCCTAGGCGCGTTGCTTGTGTTAAGTCTGGAGCTCTCTTATACATGCGGGTTCTGGGTGCTTAGGTCCTAGTACTTGCTGAATCAGGCAAATTTGACAGAGGGAATGGGGCTCTTCTCTCCATTTAGCTTCACTTTCTGGCACTTAGGCCTCAGAGAAACCACCTCGAATTGCCTTTCTCATCCTATGACTCATAAGTCGTCCAGGATTCTTCTGACCATCTATGAGGAATCCTAAATTGAAATAAATCACTGAGCTAGAGAATTTGATCACAAATCCATGTCATATTTCTGCTGTGCATGTAGTAACCTGAGGTACATCACCTCAGTCTATATAGGTCAGTATATGTATTTTGACACAGCCGTAAAAATCTCATTTACGTCTCTTGCCAATTTCTATGATCTGTAAGAGTTAATGGCAAATACCAGAGCCCCCATGAAAATGTTTTCTGTCACTTTCAGTAGTACAGCTTTTGTTCTTCCTTTTCAATAGGTGATTCGTATTTCTGCCAAAACTGGAGAGGGGATCACTGAAATGTGGGATAAAATGAAAGAATTCCAGGACCTAATGCTTGGCAGTGGGGAGCTGACTGCCAAGCGACGGAAGCAGCAGAAAGTTTGGATGTGGAATCTCATTCAGGAAAATGTGTTAGAGCACTTCAAGACCCACCCCACAGTCCGAGAACAGATCCCACTTCTGGAACAAAAGGTTCTCCGTGGGGCCCTGTCGCCAGGACTAGCAGCAGACCTGTTGTTGAAAGCTTTTAGAAGCAGAGACTAATAAAATCTGTCTTACACAACCATTTCATATATTGTTTCATAAGTGTTCTAATATCCAAAATTTTACTTGTGTGGTTATATCACTGATTTTGATAGTGCCTTGGCTTGTGAACAGTGCTTAAAAACTTGATGGCAGTTGGGTGTGTGTGGCAAGGTTAGGCAGTCACACGATGTTTGTGAGGAACCTGTTGTATGTCACTGACTTCCATTTCTTCCATTCTCACATGCTTGCGCAGTGGCCTGTGGGATAGTTTCTTCTCATCAGTCAGGAGCAGAGAAGGCTGAGAATGAGGGAAAAGATCATGCACCATTAAATGTTTGCTTTGATTCTTTCTTCTCAAGTTTCCAGAGAAAATGTAAGCAACAATGACTGTGAGGGTTTTTTGTTTTTTGTTTTTTTGGGTTTTTTTGGTGGTACCAAGAATTGAACTCATGACCTCACGCTTGCAAGGCAGGCACTGTGCCACTGAGCTATATCCCCAATCCAAGTAACTGTGTTTTTGAAGTCCTACTTGAGGCCGGAATAATACACAATGGGTTTCTAAGAGTTGAAAGTCATGATTGGCATTTAATGTACCAATTTAATTTCTGAAATGACCACATACACTAGAAGCAAAAAGCGCTGGAGTAATGGAATGATGAGCATACAGTTTTCAATTACTGGTCTAGATGTGCAAACCATTACCCCATGATAGGCAGAAAAGCCAAAGGGGAACAAGGAAAAGCATCTACAAATGTGGGTCCATAATCCGCAAGAATGTAAACTGCTGAGACATCCTGTGAGGTAAGAATGATTCAGGGTTATTCAGTTTGAAAATTATAAAGTAGTGGCCATGTCACTTTCTATTAGCATTTAAGAGATCTGCTTTTTTCTTGATAGGAAATAACTTCAATTTCTGGTACTTTGGCCTCCAAGAAACCACCTCAAATTGCCTTTCTCATCCTATGACTTAAAAGTCATCCAGAATTCTTCTGTATTGAGGAAGAGATTAGCTTCTGGGCTAGACTCTGGGTTTAAACTTAAACCAGATCAACCACTGTATGTTTGGACAAGTAATTTGTGATCTCTCAAGGTTCCAGTTTCCTACCTGGTAAAGGAATTGGCATATAACTTTAGGAATTAGCGAGAAAGCATTGAGGTAACTCAGGAAATCATTTGTCATCATAGTGGTATAAAGGGAGTGCTCAAATGCTGCTCATTATCATGATTACGTTTAAAGTTATGGGTACCCAAAGCTGCACAGACCTTGTATATAATTCAGATTTTGTCCCATGATCTTATTACTACCATCATGCTCTTGTGATATTTTATGATCATCTTTAAAGCACTGTTCTAGTTAATTAGAATAGTTAATTCTTTGAATAATTCTTTGAATAAGTCTTAGACCATTTGATGGTAGTTGTAACTATGTACATTTAAATAAATGATTTCTAATCATAAAATTTCTCCATTGCATATAATGTCCTCTCATAAGGTTCAAACACACTCTTCCTTAACCCTTTAGAATATTTTACACAGCATGTTGGCTTTTAGTGTTTCTTACTTTCCTGGTTCCTATCTGGAATCAAATTTCTTGAGTATTGTTTTAACAAATATTCCTTTACATTTTTTGAAAGACTTGTGGGATTAGAAGACCTATATTAAGTATGAAGGGTTAGGAGAAACTTTTGAAAGGTTCTTATTTCAGAAAGGACTGCTATTAAACCATCCTATCAGATGAAAAACTATTTAGAAACTTCCAGAAAAAGCATTTCATAATTTCCCTTAGGAAGGCAGCACAGGGAAAAGCAGACCTGTCATTTGTAGTACAGGGTAAGCAACAGCAAAGCACACCTCATTCTATAGGAGGTAGGAGAAGGGGGTCTTGAAAGCCCAAAGTTTAGCGATGTGTGTCTTCTCAGTTTGAACCAATGTCTCAAAGTTTGAACTACTCTTAAATGTTATATAGGTAGTCGTAAAAATCACTAGAAAACCCCTTTGTCCTCCTTATGCTGTTATTATACCATTAGCTGTGATACAGAGACCAATTTCTAAAGTATTTTTCATCTTTATTACTGTTATTTGCCATACTGGAGACAGTGTAATATAGTGAAGTATTTGTGGTTTTGGTAATACTTCAAACCTATGCTTCCCTTGTTAAGCCCAAGGATGCCATCCCTTCCTGCATCTGAGACCCTGCTGTGCAGGCCCCTCACCTGGCCTCATCAGTTCTGACTTAGCTACATTTGGGTAAATCTCACCTCTCCTAGCCACGTTATTCTGAGTAAGTTATCTTTCTGTGTGCACCCTATCAAACTAGGGTAATGAAGCCACTTAATAAGATTGTTGGAAGAATCCAATGAGAAGCTGTGAAGGACTTCACATTCATTAATTGGTAGTTCTGGTTACAAATATTATGCATACACATTTATGAATTTGATTCTGCAAAACAGACTGACACGTAATTTCAGGTTGGCCAAACTACTTAATCTGCCTGTGCCCCAGTTTCCTCACAATTAAACAGGAAAGGCAGTAGTATCCACGCAGAGTTGTTGGAAGGGCTACTTTGGTTAGCATACAGACACATAACTGAATGTGATTGCTAAACAAGTATTGGAGAAGAAATAGCAGTTACTCCTTCTGTGGTTGTGAAGATTAAATGAGTCACAACCTCCTTCCATTTTAAAAGGGATAATTCTTGTCTGAAAAAAAATTTCATAAATTGACTTTGCTTCACCTGAAAGCATATTTACCATTAATTTCTGTAGGCAGGAAAAAAGTGTGTTATTGCAAATGGAGCTTCAAGACTGACATTTTGTCTAAAACAGGATCCAATCTCATTAAAATGACGAAGCTTAGTTCGTAGTTATGGTTCACTGTCACAGTACAACCTAGCCAGGGGTTTGTTCTCCAGAGCCACTCCTCCTATGGCTATTTACTCGCTTTCTCTAAACTTTTCTATCTGCTAGGCAGTTACACACGACAGCAGCTAATGAACAGCGTATACATGATACTCTGTTTATGTAGTCCAACTTTTAAGGCTAAACCTAAAAAAAAAACCTGTGGAAAAAGGCCAATGGACATTCAAACATTGCGTTCACCCAGTAGACTGCCACTGCAGACATCAGGATGCTACCACTAAACACTAGTAAGCTACCACTAAACACAAGAACATAAGTAACTCCTGTGATCTATACACTAGGGAAGATGGAACTCAGCTGCTTGGAGGCCTATGACGTCTATTGGGATCTCCCTAAGCACAAATGCTCCTAAGCCAGACTTATGAAACCCCTCTTAAATTCTTATAATGTAAGTGGGCATAGTTATCTTGGGTGCTTCAGTAATTCGAGTAGAGAGTCAGCATGGTGGTCAGCATGACCGGTCACTGAGTGTTAGTGTTGTTATTCTGGTACGACTATAAAAAGGAAGATCAGGTCAAACTTTCCTTATAAAAGACTTAGAACATCTCTCTAACTTTTTTTTCTTCCTACTATAGTATTTTGGTTAGTTGGTATTATGGCTTGTGTCTAGATGTCCCCCAAAGCCTCATGCAGTCATGGGGTGGGGTTCTAAAGTTTGTGATTGATTCATGGTCCAATGCTGGGATTATGGGTGTGAGTGCTGCACCCACCCTCGGGTGGGTAGCCTGCGTACAATATAAAGGAGAGAAAGAGGCAGGCTAGCTCTCCCTGCTCCTCCCTTTCTGCTGTTGCTGATTTCGCTGTTTTCTGCAGCCATGAACTGTTTTCCTCTGCCGTGTGCCAGCCTGCCTTGGAGCCAGCTGAATATGGAGTGAAACCACCACAAACTGTGAGCTAAATAAATCTTTCCTCCTTTAACTTTGGGTGTCTGGTATTTTGTCTCAGCAACAAGAGAAAAGTAACTAAGATGGTTATTCACTAAATTTATGGACATTTTTGTCTCACTTGAAATGAATGGTATGATTCTTATTCATGAATCTTAAATGGTTTTTTTTTTGTCATTCAGGTATATTTGCTTTAAAAAATTAGTGGCACAAAAGCAGTTATATTGGATGTTTTTTTAAAAAATTTAACAATTGCCTAAAATGTACATAATATTCATTAGAGTGCATTAATAGTGCCTTGATGGTACACATGTAATGTGGAAGTCAGGCATGGTAATGTACACTTGTGATCCACACTAGGAGGCTGAGGCAGAAAGATCAACATGAGTTTGGGGTCAGGCTGAGGTATGGAGTGAGTTCAAGGCCAGTCTGAAATATCAAGTGAGAGCCTATCTCAAAAAAATATTTTTAAATAAACATAACTTTTGGCAGTTTATTTTGCTGAGCCATTTCAGCTTCTTAATGGAATGCAGTGAGGGCATATGTAAGTCAGAAAATTATTCTCTCTTGGAGAAGTCAAGTGCTTTGTCTAAGTTAATGTTACTTTTGACATAGAGGAAATTTTGTGACCTCATCCTCAAAGCTCTGTGGCATCCACTGGCCAGTCTCAAGGTGTGGAGAGAATTCTGTAGAGAAGTACCTTAGGATGACCAGAAATCCATTTATAAGGCTTGTGTTTCTATGCCAAGTCTTGTTATATGTGGAACCCAGGTATCTCAAGGATCAATGTTCTCTTATGAATAAGAACACATTAGCATTTATATCCAAGTGTTGCTGATTCAGCATGTCAGCATGTCATGGATGAGCTCAGTCTCCTGGTCTCTGCAGAGAGCTTTTCCCATATAGTCACTTTTGAAATGAAAATCAGCTCCTGAAAATGATGTCCAAGTACTCGGCACTCCCTTTTTCCTAGTAACCTCTGAGGCTGAATTATATATATATATATATATATATATATATATACACACACACACACACACACACATACACACACACACATACATATGCAACTGGATCAGTCAGTGCCTACTAGAGAAACAGATTTAATGCAAAATATACAAATATATAAAATTACAAGGCAGGCTTACCATGGCCATACGCTTAGTCAGGTGTGGGAGAATGCAAAAGGGCTGCCTGCATGCTGGAGATCTGAAGGATCCAGTCAAAGGCCTGAAGCCCACTGTAGTGTCCTCTGCAAGTCCATATTGGCTGAAGGGTCTGTGCTGGAAACTAGGAAACAACGTCCAACATGAAGGTGAAGACTGGAGCTCCTCTGAAGAAACAAGAGACCCTTCCATGTCTGTTTCCTCTTATACCATTCAGGTGACAAGTCACCCAACGATGGGTCTTCTGATTTCACTAAATCCCCTCAGTCACACTCAGAACTATGCTGATCCAATGTAGTTGGGTGTTTCTTACTCAAACTGACAGTCAACTACCTATTGCAGCAATCTCTCAAAAGAAGTATCATTTGCAGGTGTGGTGATACATGCCTATAATCCCAGCTGTTGGGGAGGCTGAACAGGTAGGTTGGAGACCAGCCTGGGCAAATTAGTGAGGCCGTGTCTCAAAATAATAAATAAATAAGTAAGGCTAGGAATGTAGGTCAAGGCAAGTTCCACAGTTCAATCTCCAAGAGTAGAAAAAAAAAAGTATCACCCTCATTTTACAGAAGAAGAAATTGAACATTAGAGATACTAGGTCACCATTCCTAAATGTGATGTATTATATACACTAGATTCAAATAACGCTATTTTTCAAGTTGTTCAAAGCACTTTGTGAACTTTTTCATTCTTGTTATTAGCTTAGTGACAGATACTATCTTCATTTATGGATACTTATGTGATACAGAGTGTGGAAGTATGTACATAATTCAAATGGAAAGATTCAGCACAGTAGTTTAAAGATTGTCTTCTACAACCTAATATACTAAATTTTACTCTTTTGGATATTTTTTACAGTTCATTTTTCTACTTATGTTTGACAATAACATTTTAGACATTAAAAGCCAACCCACCAGCACTTGGGAGGCTGAGGCAAGAGGATCACCATGAGTTCGAGGCCAACCTAGGCTATATAGTGAGTTCAAATTCAGCCTAAACTACAAAGTGACACAAAGAAAAAACAAACAGACAACCCCCTAAAACAATCCAAATCCAAATGAACTTCCACAGTATCAGCTTCTGTATTAGCCAAGATCTTGGCTAGAAATTATAGAAATATACTAGCTTGGGCAAAAAGAAGAATTTATTGGCTCCTACAATCATATGGAGGAAAGGGTAGGGGTCCAGAAAGCTGCACAGATACAAATGCGAGGTTCCTCCTTGTTTTCCTTCCTCTTCTCTGTGTTTTGACTTCATCTTCCCAGATTCCTGCACATAGCTGGAGATGTGACCAGCAGTGGTGCCCAGATGTGCTGCCCAGCACCTGTGGCACTCCTTGGGGCAGGGGGTGGAACCCCTAGGAGGTGGACACTTCTAGAAGGAAATTAGGTAATTGAGGGCATGACCTTGAAGGGGATGTTGACTTGACCCTTTCCTCTCTCTTGTTTACTTCCAGGCTCTCATCATATGAGCAGCTTTCCCCACCGTGTGCCCTGCCATGATGTTCCACCTCTTCACAGACCCAGAAGCAACGGGGCCAACTGACCATGGACTGAGGCCTCTGAAACCATGAGCCAAAATATTTTTTTCTTCCTCTTAAGTTGTTTCTCTTGGGGAGTTTGTCATAGCAATACTAAGCTAAGAAACCAGGTGAACACGTATCTTCACACTAAAAGCATATTTATTTCAGCTCCTGTTACACAAAAAAATGCACAGATTTCAACTGAAAATTATGACATGATAAAAGTCGAGAACAAAATGAAGAGATAAAGCAATCACTGGAACTAGGTTCAGATGTGACAGGGATTCAGAAATACCAAACAGGGAATTTAAAACAACCATGATTAATATATTAAGGGCCTTAGTGGGAAAAACAGATAACTTACAATAACATGTGGGTAATGTAAGCAGGAAGAAAAACTATCAAAGAATAAGAAAAAAATTTTAGAAATAGGAAAAAAACACTAGCAAAAATATGAAGAAAACCTTCACTGAGTTCATCAGTAGATAAGGCTGAGGCAGAAGATGAGTAAACTTGAAAACAGGCCCCTAGAAAATTCACAAACTGGAATAAAAGGTGAAAAAGCATTATAGGACAGACTATAACATTCAAAAAACATGGGAAATATTCAAAATACACAGCATACAAGTTGTGGGACATGAAACGACAATGGGAAACACTTGAAATAATAACACCTGAAAACTACCCAAAATTAATGGCAGACACAAATCCACAGATCCAGGAAGCTCAGAGAACACTAAACAAGATAAGTACCAGACAAGCAAAGATAAAATCAGACAAACAATTCCTACATGTAGCCATACTGTATGCAAACTGCGGAAAACTGAAGACAGAACAAGTGTATACAACTTTCATTCGAGCCAGAAAGCCTCAGCACCGACACTTTTCGTTTCTCTGAACTATTATAGAAATTACTCTTTCATAAGCACTTTTCCTACGGACCTCATAGCTCCGACTTTATCTCCTTACAATATTTCAGTTTCTTCATTCCCATTTCAAATTTCCCATAGAAAGCTGATTTGCCTGTTCAACTTTCGATGACAGCAGGATTCACTGAGGAGTATCTATGGAGGGTTTCCCAGAACCAGATGCCCATCTCAATCTGAGGTAGGGATATGAGGGATAACAAGGTACAAATGTTTCCTGCTTCTTTAGCTGGAGCAGTTTATAAGGCACTTTTTCCAGAGGAGGTGGGTGGGACAGGTAGTGATCTATACTTCCACCTCCAAATAAGTTTTTCAGTGGATGGATGAATTTCATAGAGGTGAAGTCATTTGCTTAATAGTATGACTTAGACTCAGATGTCTCTCCCATTTACTCAGTGATTCTCTACCGAATAAATCAGAAACAGTTCATTAAGAATGTATTTAATTGTAATAAATCAGACCCATATGTATAAACATTGTATTGTTTCACTAGTATGAGAAACTGAATGAATAAATAAGATCCAAAATGTACAACAGATATTGTGAATTGGGAAGAAACTGTTCAAAAGAAAAGATGAACTGTTATGGGGGAAAGGAAGAAAGGGAAAAAGAAAAAAATATATTTATATACAAGATAGTTAAGATATTTATATAGCTAGTTTCTTTTAGTTCATTGAAAAGAAAGTTTTGTGCTAATATTGTTTGAAAAACATATCATGCCTGTATCTTGTACTCTGAATAACTACTGCAAAGACAACAACACCCAATGTATTAATTACTGTAACTCTCCTAACCTGTTTTGAAACTCTATTTTATTATTTTTTCTCTATAAAATACAAAAAGACCAAAAAAAAAAAAAAAAAAAAAAAAAGAAGAAGAAGAATGTAATGACTGTTGACCACAGTTTTTTTCTGTGGCAACACACACATACATACACATACACACTTTCACACAAAACATAAAACTCAACTTCCTAACAATATTGAGGTGTACAATATTGTCAACCACATACATATCATACAACAGATCCATAGAAATACCACTCCTCTGGATGACTGAACCACAGCCCCTAGTGCTATGGTTTGAATGCGTTCCTGCAGCAGCATGTACTGGGAACTTCCATGCCACTGAGACAATACAGATGCTCCCCAACTCGCAATGGGATTATGTCCCAATAAAGCCACGATAAGCTGAAAAGATGGTGTCATTTTTGACTTTGACTTTCTACAATACTCCAGAGGTAATTTATAATGATAAAAGGCTCATTTAATTCACAGTTTTAAAGGTTCAAAGGCATGGTGCTTGCATTTGCTCAGTCCTGGTACTGGTAAGGGCAGCAGCTGCCAATGGTGAGAGCATGTGTTGGAGGGAAGTATCACCTCCCAAGCCAGGAAGCAAAGACCAAGAGACCAGGTCCCACAGTCTCCTTCAGGGGTATGTCCCCAGTACCCAAAGAACCTCCCATAAGTCTCAACTCTAAAGGGTTCCCAGCACCACCCAAACGTTTACATACAGGCCTTTAGGGGACATTCATCAAACCATAATGGTCACTTAAAAATGTATTTGATATACCTAATCTACCAAACTCATAACTTAGGGTAGCCTACTTTAAATTCACTCAGGATATTTATATTAGCCTGCAGTTGGGTAAAACCATCTAATACCAAGTCTATTTAATAGTAAAGTGTTGAATATCTCAGCTCATTTGTTGAATACTATACTGAAAGTGAAAAACAGAATGGCTGTATGGGTATGCTCTTGCACCATCATAAAACAGAAATAACAAGTCAAGCCACATGAGTCAGGCAGGGACCGTCCATCCATATGAAGAGGTGAGATCTTTAAAAAGTGATTGGGGGACTGGGATATAGCTCAGTGGCATAAGCACCTGCCTGGCAAGTGCAAGGTCCTGAGTTCAATTCCTGGTACCAATGAGAGAGGGAGAGGGAGAGAGAGAGAAAGTGATTGGGCCATGAGGATTCTACCCTTGATGAATGTATTAACATTATCACTGGATCACACTCCTTACACAACAATGAATTTGGCCCCTGGTGCTATCTTGCTGACCCTCATTTTGCCCGTTTGCAGTGGGAAATGCAGCCAGAAGGACCTTCCAAGACGTCAGCCCTGGACCTGGGCTTCCCAGCCTCCAGGACTGTGAGCCAGTGCATTTTTGTTCATTATAAATTATCCAGTCCATGTTTTTCTGAGTACAACAGCACAAAACAGAGGAAGACACCTACTGAACAACTCCCAACTTGCCCCTCCTTCCAGCCCCTGACAACCACTACCTTCTTTTTCTATGAGTTTTTCTGTTTTACAGTGGCATCTAAGTAGCATTGTTCAGCATTTGACTGGCTTATTTCATTTAGCATAATATCCTCAAGGTTCATTCTTATTTTATTTTTTAATTAATTAATTTTAACCCTTATCCAATACAGTGTATATAGTTTGCAAATATACTTGTACATTATTCCTACTCTTTATAAATTTGTCGATCTATTTAATTCTAGAAATAGCATTGCTTATTAGATTTGCTACACATACAGTACCACACCTGAGAAATCACGCTATCTTTTTCAAACCAGTAGTTTGCTGTTTGCAAAACTTTCTTATCACTAGCTCCATTATGTGGGGCTCTTAAAATAAGAGGTACAGAGACCATTTTATTCAATGCTCTCAGAACATAATGCTGATCACGTACCACCATTGTTGTTATGGTTTGAATTATGTCATCCGCCTTAGTTATCTTCCCAACTTATATTGGATTGAGTTGGTCTCAACTCCAGCAACTGAAGTTTCAGTTCATAACAGGCCTGCTCCAAGACGGGACTAAGATGCAAAGGGGCATAGCGGAGAGAAAGTGCTCAACCCCTCGGTAGGCAGGAGGCAGGGAGAGAAGGGAGGAGCCAGGGACAAGAATACACGCTTCCAGGTCACACAGCCAGTGACCCATCTTCACGAAGGCCCCGGTCCCTAATGGGACGTTCATCTACTGAACCCGTCAGTGAATGAACCCACTGATGATTATCGCGCCTCCACGACCAATCACCTTCCGCACGCAGTAGAATGGACCCAAACCATAATATCACTCTAAGAAGATAGGTTAAAATCCTAACCCTCAATACCCCTGATTTAGGAATAGGGTTGTTGCAGGTACAACTAGTTAATAGGAAGTTGTATCAGAGTGGGAGAGCCCTTCTCCACTCTCACTGATATCCTTATACCAAGATGCCCGTGTGACAGAGACACAGAGGGAAACCGTGGTGTGATGATAAAGATTGAGACTAGGGATGTGGCTGCAAGCCAGAGTGCCAGGCTGTTGGCCAGCAGGAAGAGGTGAGAAAGGATTCTCCTACAAGTGACAGAGAGAGTGTGGCCCCGGTGACACCTTGATTTCAGACTCTTAGCTCCCAGAACTCTCAGACACTGTAAGCCAGCATTATGGTATTTTAATACAGTAGCCCTAGGAACTAAAAATCATCAACCTTCTGTCAAACTAACTCAAAGAGGGAACCTTTTAAAGACTACCCCCATCTCCCGATGCTCAAAAAGAACACTGCATATTCTTTCATTTCCCAGTTCTCCTTCCCTTGACATCTTGAAAACTCATGCACCAAAGGGATGTATGAGATTCCTGGTATCTCTCTTGTCAAGGTACATTGCTTCTTTTGCTGTTCCACAACTGGTACAAATACCTTGGCACTGAACTCAGTATTGGGCTTGGAATATCCTAAAAGACCTACATTTTACAAGTCTGGGATATTGGGTTCCTATAAAAGAGATTCAGAAACTTATAGAAGCATTCTAAAGCTCTTAGCCATGAGCAATAAAAAAGGCATTTTCTCCAATGTAGTCATTGGCTGCAATATATAGCAAGAACACAACTTAGAAATACCTTTTGAGATATCCTTCTGAATGACACTTGATTATTGTAATAGTCAGTGTTGTGTATAAGATGACTTGTTTGTTTGTTTTTGAGGCAGGTCTCACTATGTAGTGGAGGCTGGCCTTGAACTCATGGTGATCCACCTGCCTCAGCTTCCCAAGTACTGGTTTTACAGGCATGAGCAACCACACCTGGCTATAAAATGCAATTATGATCCAAGCAGAATGAATAATGACGGCTTACGTTTATAGCATAGGGGAGATAAACCAAATCTACTTGTAAATATACTGCCCCCACTCCTCCTGGAATAAAGTGAAGAAATTCACCATTACTACATTCTGTTTATTCCAGAAGGTCCACTGTGAAATTCATGATGTGGTGAGTGCTACTATGGCTCATTTTGAAGTTTCAGCTATTACAGGCATTTTTGTTTGTTTGTGAAAGCGGCACAGTTTGCAGAGTATTTAATTGTGGGTAGCTATGAGAAGACAGGGTTTCCTTTGGAAAGGGACAGCCACTCACGTTTCCTCACTTTGAGATCCATTTATACACATAGATCTTTTCCTCAGTGGACGCTCATATCTCTTCCATCCTCCATCCTATCTCCCTATCGTATTGGATTGAGCTGGTTCTAATCTCTCTGGCTTAAATGTTTTCTTTTTCTTAAAACCTACACTATGAAAAAGTAAATGCATACCCTAAAGACATTCTTGACAAGATTTGACTGATTAATTATATGTAGATGCATTCCATTTGTTCTAGTTTTGGTAAAATAACATCTTGGCTCTGATAACATATTCCATGTATTCATCGTGAAAAGGTTAGAAGACGAAGCAAAGAACATAAAATATAAAAATCATATTTATCTTCCCACTCAGCAGTGATAAGTATTAGCATTTTATATCTAGCCTTCCAGGAACTGCCTCCTAAGTATAGATACACACACACACACACACTTCTTATTAACCAAAAGCAGAATCATGATATACACACTGTTCATAATGAGTTTCAGTTTCCAAATAGTAAACATAACCAAAAATAAACTTCAGGAAAGCCAAGAAAAAAGAGTTTTCCTTTTAGGCTTCTCACTAGTTTTACCGATTTCCTTTTCCTGTTCTGTGCCCTTTACACTTCGTTTATTTCCATCTACTCTTGCTGCAAATAATTCCTTGTTTCCTGTGACCAGCTACCGCACAGCCTTTGATAAATTATGAAAAATTTCCAAATCACAGTTAGTAAGTATGGAGAAATTACTTCAAAATCAAGAACTATGAATTATTATTATTGAAAAACTCAAGCAGTTATTAATTAGCACACATTACATATGCGGATTCAGGTGTTGGCTATCTTCATCCGAATACTAGAATTTGGCAACTTGCAGGGACAAATCCAGGCTGCGATGGAATCTCTGTCTTTTTCCAAGGGAATTTCGTGTTCCCTGGTCTTTACCTTACCAGGTTTCATCTTCCAAAGGCATCAGTCAATGTCTTTCTTCACAGCATGTAGCCTGGCATACCTAAGCTATGAAGTAGCTGTAAGAGCTAACAGCTAAAATAGTGGTTACAGGTATTATGTGGTGGTGGTGGTATTGGTGATGCAGGAGGAAAGGTGTGTGTGTGCGTGTGTGATTTTACTGGAAAAGACCATGGAAGAGCCTTATGGATCGCAGCTACATGGGTGTGTACATAATGTAAAGTACATTTATGTGTGCTTGACTGTTTGATGTTATCTCTCAATTTAAAAAAAAAAATACTACTTGATCCTATTCTCAGGCTGTCAGTGCGTTAGGCTGGAGATAGAGTAAATTGTAGAGACCGCAGGCCAGCTATTGCCTAGATTTAGAGAAGGCTAGCCTCTCCGGCAGCTGACTGTTCCTTATAATTGCAGTCTCCACAGTCGTCCCACGCTGAAAGGAGTTTTGTGACCAAGTTTAGGAAATGCTGCATAGTCTAAGCCCTGTAGAAAGAAAGCTCTGGGAAATTCAAAAGGAAAAAAAGTTTATCCCAGTTTGTTCTATACTTACCTAACCGTGAAACCCTTTTCATTAATCGTATTAGCACCTCGTTAGAATCATCAGCTACGTTTAGACCAGCCTGGTCTTCAGTGACCAAAGGCTCCCTCGCAGCCGATGGTTTGCGCGCCCCCTGCTGGTTTTATTTGGCATGGGGTCATTTAGCCTGTGTTTTCACTAAATTGCACTCACAATCCAGAGTTGTCCCAGGACCCTTAATCAGATTTTGGCCCCATATAACATCCTGGAACGTGAAAAGCACAATGCACTAGAATCTAGTTACAAAAAGGAAGTTTTTAGTGCAAATTCTCCACCACTGGAAGTCAGACTGTAGATGAGCAGAGAATAGAAGTGTCCATGAGATGTGAAATGCACAAGAACTAGAAGGACAAAGGATGCAATTGAGGCCTTTGGAATTCTTATAGATACTTGTGATGCCAAGGTAAGTTAGTGTGTCTCACTATACCCTCATTATTTTCAGTATTGGGATCAAGCCCAAGGCCTCACTCCTGCTAGCCAAGCCCTCTACCCTGAGCCACACTTCCAGCAAGCCCGACCGATTTCTAACAGATTTGCTCCCTAATAGGCTGACGGACTAATCTACAATTAGAGCTGAACTCAAAAGGAAACATTGTCACTACTTTTGATTCTTGAGATTACAGTTGTTTAAATGATAACACACTTGATTTGGGGAGGAAAAAGTAATCAAAGTATTATAGAGGACAGGAATGGCACACTTATACTATAATTTATCTTTCAAAGACCTTAGTTTGTTCCTCATTTTATGACCTGTCACATGATTTGAGAAGAAAATTTAAAAGTGTTTTCTGCAAATAGCCTTTCACCATTTGTTCTATTTATTTTCTTGTCTCAAAACAGTAGCTATTGGGAACAGTGTTTTACATAAGACCACCATTTTTATTGAATAGATAAGGGTACAAGTACATAGGCAGCTGCTCCCTGACATTAGCGGAAAAGACAGCTGGGCAGCCTAGTTTTCTTTCTTCTCCTTCACTTTCTTTTTGGTACTGGGATTAAATCCAGTGATTCACTGAGTTGCATCCTCAGCCCTTATTTATTATTTAATTTCTGAGATAGGGTCTTTCTGTTGCTACAATGCCCAGGCTGGGCCAAACTTACAATCTTCCTGCCTCAGCCTCCCAAAGTGCTGGGAGTACAGTTATGCGCATGACTGTTTTCTTCCCCTTCATTTCTAATCTCCATCTTCTTTTCATCTCATTTTAATTTCTATAGGACCCTTCAACTCCATGAGAAAAGGCAATTGAATCTTTAAATATCTGTCTAATCTTTTCCCTAGGCCAAAGGTGCTTATGCTCCAAATTTCAACACTTTAAGAAATATTAACTAGGACTGTATATAAGAAGTATGTGTAAATAATTTCATCCTCAGAGAAACATACCATGCAATGCATCAGCGTCACTCTAAAAGACTTAAGACTAAAAGAGGGCTGGGGATGTAGTGCAGTGGTTGAGCGTTCAACCAAAATCCCGGAGGCCCTGGGCTCCATCTCTAGCACCAAAAACAAAGTAAGCAAAACCTGAAATCAAGCCCCTAGAGCGGTGTCCTCTGTACTCAAAGATTGATTGCATCAGAATCAATAGCGATATGAAAATGCAGATTCCTGGACTTTTGCTTCAAATGTATACCTCTGAAAGTAGGGACGGTGTCTCCTTATGTCAAACACACTCCATCATGCTGAGCCAGCCACCTATGCTCAACACTAACATTGGCTCCACTCAGAGAGGTGCTGACCAATCCCTCTAGGTGAGGTCCTCACGTCTGTGTTTATGAAAGGGTGTCCAGGTTCCATGAGTGACTACTGAGGGTAGAGGGCTACTCCTCCAAGAGATAAGAGGTAAGAGAAAGGATGATTGTCCAAGAAGCAATTTAATTTTGATTTGCCAATGAACTGTTTTGCTAATCCAGAGAAGTGAGAGAGCAAACACATTACCAGATCTAGAGTAACTATTATTATTGTGTGTGTGTGGGATCTCGTGAACAGAGCATTGAAGGCTATCAAATCAATCATAGAAAGGTTCACTGCGGCATTTTCATGGCCTTAATTCTTAACCCTGGCTGCTCTTTAGACTCCTAAAGTCCTGAGCTTTGAGCAAATACCCATGTCTGCGCCCTCCACCAGCCAGTTAAATGGGAAACTATGGCGCTGGGTCCTGGGCTTAGACTTATTTCCACAGCTCCCAGGGTGGCCCTGACGTCAGCCCGCAGGAGCACCACTGCTCTGTGACATGAGAAGCTGTTGAATCACCTGCTACTGGTGACATCACAAGCACTCTGTGTTCTTTACCCGACACTTGGAGACCAGGTCTTCAGGGGAAATAGACGCTCGGCACTGTCCTTCAATCTCTTGTTCCCACTTCTTAGAACCACCATCACTGAGTCATTAATTTCCTTATGATAGCAGTAGTAGACAAATAATTTTACCAAATGCGTTCTTACCATAATACAAAGCAGTATATTCTATAGAGCACCAACCAGAAGTTATTCCACTTACCAATATGCTTGTTCACCATTTGTGTGTGGAGGGGGGAGGGTAGTATTTGTGGAATTTTGTGATCTGTTGCTTGGCAACGGTACCTGAGAGAATTAAGCTTCTGCACTCTGACCTGTCAGAGTTCCGAAGCTTGGTGAGCCCTGCTGATGGCTTCCTGCTCATAGGAGGAAATGAGTTCTTCATTATGCAGAGGGTTTGAAAATTTGTACCTCACAGCCTACCATCCAGCGCTATGTCACAATTCTTGTTCTTGACTCCACAAGTTCTTCTCCCCTTCAGCCCTCTTACTTCTCAAGAATTTGATCAGATCAGACACAAGGCCAGAGCATCTTGGCAGGATGAGACACGGTGGTCCGATTCTTCGATGACAACCTACTCAGGCAGTTACCGAGAGAAACAACTGGATGAGTTCGCCCGCAGTCGACTCTCTTTCGGGGCGGCAGGACAGCATAAGCCTGGGTGTAAACGGTAAGATTTCTTTGTCATTTGCACCTGGTATGTCACTATAAATAGACAGGCGTTCCATTAGGAGAAGGAGGTATTGTAGAGCTTAAGAGACTTCACAGACGTTAACCCTGTACATTTTCCTGTGTAAATGTCAGTGGAAAGAAGAGCTAAATGTCAGTTACCAGCTGAAATTATGATTCTATTCTCTATTTACTACTCCTGCAATGACATAGAGCTACCTGCTCCTGAAGGCGTAGCAACATGACTGACTAGATTGTGGACATTTTGTGTTCTTTTCTCAGTGCGTTCTCCCAAGAATTTCACTTGTTTCTTGTATAGTTTTTTCTGCTTTCAAGAGCTGAAAAGTTCCCTCAGAGCAGGAAGAATGTGGGCTCAACCCTCCTGTTCTCCCCATCCGGATTTAGGCGGCATCCAAGGACGCTCTGTGAGTGCTTACTCATCGCCAGGCCTGTGACAGATCCACAGTCAAAACATTAGTTTTATGAGATGACTGCAACTATAGAAACAAGTGATCAGCTCAAGGGAAGGGGATTTTATAGTGTCTGTGGTGAGGGAGGGAATGTAGCATTTCTGGAAAGTTCTAAGCAATGTATATTTCCCCCAGGGTGGGCAATTAAAAAGCACCCTGCCCCAGAGAAAAAGTATGGACCACGGCAAAGGAGCACGTAGCCCCCAGTACTCTTAGGGAGCTGCCAGGAACTCTGGGATCACAAGACAGAAAGTATCAGTGGGGGTGTGGAAAAGTGTGAGGCCTCGTGGAATCTGTCCCTTGGAGTACTAATGAGCAAGTCAACTGGCTCACAGGCTCAGCCTTCAGCTGGGAGGTTCCCCCCACGTACTTCCCTAATGAATATTACTTTACCTCCTAGGCTGTTTTCAAATCACCAAAACAAAGTGCTTAAAACTAAAATATTTTAGAAATACTTTGCAGTCCCATGCCTTTTCTGGTTAATTCCAACAGTCTAGTCTGCGTACTTTAACAACTCCTGAGTATGGTGATGCTTCACTTAGCTTTGGGTGTCCCTTTGCTAATTCTGTGGTCCTTGAGATACTGTTGGTCAGACAGGGGAATGAATCCTCAAGCCCTGCCGAGCTCTTCTTTGAAAACTGTGTTCAAGAACAAGTACCCAACCAGAACCATTCACCAGAGGAGAAAAAAAGATACTTAATAGCTCTGAAAAAAAATGCAGACAAATGACATTTGGTGCAAATGTACAAGACTTTGAATTTCTCTCCTATTCAGAGTGTGGTCATTATATGAATCATTCAAACCAAGGCACCCTATGACACTGCAAACCACAAAGAGACACAAGCTTGGAAAGTTATGGTTTGGAGAACCCCAGATGTATAAATATAGTCTTTGCGCAACTGCTTATGTAGAATAGAACTGCCTGTCCTATTAAAGGCCAAAAAAAAGCAAGTGTTATGAATATGAAGGACAGATGAAACTCATTTTGAAAATACTGATTATATTCTATATTTGCATTTGGTTTTAATAATCTTTCTTGGCTAATTTTAGCCCTAAGTACAAACATCTTCTTAAATTCTAAGCAAAAACTGATGCAAATTTGGTAAGGCTATAGAAAGACATTTTTATGCTGTTATGTATTGTGAGGATTTTTTTTTTTTTTTTGTCTTTTTGAGACAGGGTCTTGCTATGCAGTTCAGGCTGGCCTTGAGCTCACTTTGTAGCCCAGGCTGGTCTTGAACTCCCAATAGTCCTCCTGCCTCAGCCTCCTGAATGCTGGGATTGAATGAATAAAAAGGCTTCAAGATTTAAAAATATATTATTCAGGGGCTGGAGGCATAGCTCAGTGATAGAATGGTTCCCTAGGCATGAGAGAACTATGAGTGATAGAATAGTCCCCTAGGCATGTGCCGCCATGCCCAGCAAGTGTGAGGATTCTATAGGTGTAGATGTATAATGTTAAGAAAATTGATTAATGGTCCAAAAAGGATTATTGAAATAAAAAATGCAATGACTGATATTTACAATTTATTATGTCAGGAAAATGCTAAAGTCTATAAAAATATTTTTATTCACCTTTTACCCACTCCACACAGTGAATAGCCATATTACCATGAGACAGAAGAAACTTGGTATACGTCTTTTTTTACATTGAAATTTAAATTTTTTAGTTTTGGAAGTCTTAATCATTTGGTTAAGTACTAGGAAATATGTAAAGTTCATGGTGTGTGCAAAGAAGTATCTTGCCCTGGGAGAAGGGAGATTAGTGTGATACAGAATTTATACTATTATGGAACATCATTGTCAATCCCAGTTATCTGTCAGTGTTAAAATAAGACAAACATTCCACTTTGGGATATGTATATATAATTTTGGAGGGGGGTACACTGGAGATTGAACTCAAGGCCTCATGCCTAAGGAACTATTCTATCACGGAGCTATGCCTCTAGCCCCTTAAGAATATATTTTTAAATCTTGAAGAATTTTTATTCACTCATTCATTCATTCATTCATTTATTCATTCACTCATCAAATATTTATTAAGGACCTCTATGTATAAGCTCTTAACCCAGATGCTGTGGCTACATCAGTTATCAAAACATATATGATCTCCACCTTCAGGAAGCATGGTCTGATAAAGGGAACAATTACTAGAAAACAGAAACACAGAAAGAGTTGTTGAAAACAAAGAGGGGTGGTTGTTTCTTACAAAACTAAACATAGCATTAGTAGATAAAAAAGAAATCATGCCCCTGGGCATTTACTTAATTGATTTGAAAATTTATATACACACAAAAACCTGCACATGGAGGTTAATTTAATGGCAGTTTTATTCATAACTGTGAAAAATTGGAAGGGACCAAGATGTCCTTCAATTGGTAGATGGAGATATAAATGATACATGGGGTATGTCCATACAGTGGAATATTATTTAATAATGGAAAGAAATGAGGTATCAAGGTACAAACGACATGAATGAGTCATAGATTTATATTCCTAAATTAAAGAAGCCTGTCTGAACAAAGCCACATATTGTATGATTTTGAATGTATAACTTTTGGAAAAGTAAAAGTAAAATAGTAAACAGTAGTTGCCAGATGAAGCGGGAGAGGTGAGCAGGTGAAATATAATGTTTTAGGTCCGTGAACCTCTTATGCATGACACTGTAATGGTGAATCTAAGACATTAAGTATTTGTCAAAACACACAGCCCTATATACCACAAAGGATGAATGCAAATGTTATACAAAGAGTATATGCAAATTTTTAAAAATTAGCTAAGTGTGGTGGGACACACTTTCAATCCCAGGACTCTGAGAGGCCGAGGCAGGACAACTGTAAGTTTGAGTCTAGCCTAGGGCAATATGGCAACTTCCCAAGACTCAATGTGAAAATAAAAAATAAAAAAGTGCTGGGGATGTGGATCAGTGAGATGGCCCTGGGTTCAATCCCCAGTATGAAAATATATATATATTTAGGAAGTTGGAAGAGCCAAGAATAGAATACAGATTGTGGAAATGAATCTACATCTCATCGACATACGAAACAACTTCCCTGAAGGCAGTGGGAGACTAAAGGCTAAGTAACTTTGGAAATAAGTACAGTTTATAAGAGCAAAGGGGTGAAAGAACTGTACATAAACACAGTACAGTAGTTGATAAAGTCGCTTTCGATAGTAGTTTGGGTAATGATTCTAAAACCACTATATGCATATATTATACTGAAATTGGACAAGTAACCAAATGGGTGATAAATGGCAGGAAGCATGTTTCTTGCAATTAGAATGGTAGGTGAAAGATAACGGGGAGAGGCTAAAATGACCCATGTTGTAATTGATTGGAAATGGATACATCAGTATGACTCAGGTTTTGCATAATACACAAAAGGGTATATTATCATCATTGTATAAAGAACGGGCCTCTAAGAGTATTTATACACAAGTTAGTGTGCACATATACATATTTCCTTGCAAAGATCTTTAGAAGAAAGTCATTATTCTTAGGTCCTAGTGTGGACCACTAGATGAAGGGACTCAGGAGCAATACTTTGTAACAAAGCACGGCTGGTCCCTGATTTTGATTTCTGAATCTTTTCTTCAGTGAAAGGAACAATGCTCCTTAGAGAAATGACTGATTCCCAGACTAGGGCAGGAGACATAAATGATACATGTGGAGTACCTTACAGTGCCAGAAAATGTAAAAGTGCCAAAAGGTAAAACAACAAAATGATGAGGGAAAGATGGTGGAATGGTGGACAGCAAACAGCCTCTCCAGTGTTTGGAATCCAGACTCTGGAATAGAGCAACATGAGGAGGAGGGTGAAGAGGGAAGTGGGTCCTTGGGACCCAGGAAGGATCTGAAGCAAGAATTGGAGCTCGTGGGGAGAGTAAAGAGAGGGACCACAATGCAGAAAAGGGAGGTGGCAAGCAGCACTTCTCCCTGAGCCCTGGCTCATGCCGTGTGAGGGGCAGCTCGAACCTACAGGTGTATGGTGACTACTGGCGACCCAGTGTCCTCCATGGAGAAAGGCACCAGTGGAATGGAGCAGAGGATGACTCAGTGAGTTTTTCAGGTTCAGACATCCCCTGGAGAGGATGATTGGTGGGTAGTCATCTTGGGAAGGGGCCAGCTGAACTCAGAACTCAGAGCAGCTGTGGTTAGCTCCATCTAGTGACTTCTAGTGTTGGGGTGAGACAGTCAAGTTCAAGCCAGCAGATCAGGGAACTGAGTTCAAGCCAGCAGCGAGCCAAGTTCAAGCTGACTGGAAGCACTCTGAGTGCTGCAGGCTGAACAACTTGGGCCTCAGCCTCACAGCCAGAAACCAGACACAGCCTAAGCTTCAATGGAACTAAAGGCCCGGGTTTTCTGGGATTATCTCCTACCACCGTAATTCTACTGCTGGCTTGTTGGGATCAATCAACACAGACCTGGGCTCTGTCTGCCCCCTTTGTCTATCAGTGACAACAGAGACATGCCCTGAAGTGGACATTTTTTTTCTACTTTTCTTCCTTCCTTTGCTTTTTTATCTTTTTATTTTAGTTTTAAAATTTTTTCTTGATTATTTCTTTTATTTTTACACATGCAGGCATTGTTTCTAGTTTTGTTGTTGTTTTGTCCTATTGTTATTTTTATTTTTTCCTTTTTTTCTTTCCCTCCTCTCTCACCAGGTCTCAAAGATTACCTAATCTTCCACTGTCCTTCAGCCTTGCTTCTAATCCCTTTCTCTTCTCTGTTTCTCTATTTTTCCCTCAAGCCCCTTTTAAATTTTCTCCCCTTAGAGTAAAATTGCCATATTGAAGGAATATTTACTGTATACAGTTCTCTGGTTTGTTTTAGATTTTGTTATATAACTACAAATATTGTTCATATGGGTAAAAGTGACAAATTAATAGTTATCACAATTTGTCATTTTCAAGGGTGTGTTTGATGCTATTATTATGACAAATTGTACTACTTTAGTCAAGATGACATAATTGTTCTAAGCAGCGCTGCCTCATTGTATGCCAAGACTGAGATTGCCTGAGGCTCATAAATAATACTATAGGCCAGTGCCAAAGAACCAGGGCCCAGGCCAAGTAGGCAGCAACTTCTCATCCCCAATAAATAGAAGAGGTAGGATCTTGCAACAGACTCAAAATCCAAATGCCAGCTACACTTGGAAGATATCTCTGAGAAGCAGTCATTTCCTAAGTCATTTCCATATTAGAAATAAATATAACTATCATGAACAATTTACAAGCATCAGTGCAGAGATTAAACCATAATGATGGGGACAACCAAAAGAACTCAAAGGTGTAAACATTTTAGTAGAAAAGAAAGAAAGAAAACAAGAGAGAGAAAGACAGGAGGAGGGAAAGAAGGAGGAAGGAAGGAAGGAAGGGAAAGAAAAAAGAAAAGGATTATAATTCAACATATAAATAAAATTTCCATGAATTCATACCGGCATAAGTACAGAAATAATTGCATGAATACATTAGTGGGGGAGAAAGGACAAATCTCCCACACAGAATTTCAAAGTATTTATGTAGTTGCTTTATGACCAAAGAGATGGGAAATAACTTACACTACTCCGTAAGTGTGAGCTGTGCAGAGTGAGTTTTCTCCAATGAATGCAGAAAGGTAAAAGAGGAGCTTTACTGTGAGAAGACCCAACAAACCCTCCTTCAGTATCTCAAACCATTGTTAATATTGACAAGATAAGCAGCAGGATAGTCTGTGTCCCTGGAATAATGTGAAAGTGGTAGTTTACCTCTACCTGCCTAAAACGTATTACTTGCATGTATGTAATCATGAGAAAAACACAAGAGAAATGCCAACTCAAGGGTGTCCTATGACACACCTGACAGTAACTGATAAGCTAGACTTCATTAAAATCAAAAATGTCTGTGAAAAAGAAAGTGTCAAAAGAAAGAAACAGCAATCCAAAAACAGGAAAAAAAATTTGCAAAAAACATATCTGATACTGAATTGTTATCCAAAATATATGAAGAACACTTAAGATGCAACAATTCAAAAATAAACACTCTGATTTAAAAATGGATCAAAGACCCTAAAAGACACCTTATCAAAGAAAATGCAGATGGTAAATAAGAATATGAAAGATGTTCCGCATTGTAAGTCATCAGGGAAATGGAGATGAAACAGCTACAATATACCACTAGACACCTATTAGAATGACCCAAATCCAGACACTGATACCACTAAGTGATGGCAGGAATGTGGACTGTATCAGTCAGTGTTCACCAGAAAAACACATTTAATAAAGGTATATGAACAATAAGGATTTACAAGGGAGGCTTACAGTGGCTATGCACAGAGTCGTATGTAAAAGTGCAAAAGGGCTTTCTGTGTGCTGGAGATCAGAAGGATCCAGTCAAAGGTCCAAGGCTGGGAGCCCACTACAAATCCATATCAGGAGGCTGAAGGATCTGCACCGGAAGCCAGGAGACAACGTCCCAGGTGAAGGTGAAGACCGGAGCTCCTCTGAAGAAACAGAAAGGAGCCTTCTGTCTTTGTTCCCTCTTTCACTCCATTCAGGCCACAAGCCTGTTGGCTGGTGTTACTTACACCCAGTGGGTCTTCTGTCTTCAGTAAATCCATTCAGCCAGGGAAAGAACTGTGGTAATCCACTTAGTTGTATGTTTCTTATTCAAACTGACCCAGCAGTTAATTATCACATGGAACAAGAGTTCTCATTCGTGCTCCAGGGAACGCAAAATAGCACAGTGTCACCGAAGACAGTTCGAGAGTTTCTTACAAACTACACTTTGCTGTTACCATAGAATCCGGCATTTGCATTCCTTGGTAGTTTGCCAAAAGAGTTGAAAACTTATGTTGAAAACTCATAAGCAGATATTTATGGCAGTTTTATTCATAATTACCCAAATTTGGAAGGAACCAAGATGTCTTTCAATAGGTAAATGGATAAACTTTGGCACATACATACAATGGAATATTATTTAGTGATACAAAGAAATGAGCTTTCAGACTATGAAAAGACATGGACGACATTGAATGCTTATCACTAAGCGAAAGAAGCCACTCTGAGAAGACAACATACAGCCTGCTTCCAACAAGATGACATTTTGGAAGAGGCAAAACTATAACAGTAAAAATAGTAGTGATTTCCAGGGGTTGGTGGAGAGAGGGAGAGACAAATAGCTGGAGCACAGAAGTTTTTTGGACAGTGAAAATATATTCTACTAGAATGAAAGTTACATACCATTATATGTGTCCAGGCCTATAGACTGTCAACACCAAGAGCGAACCCAAATGTAATTACTCCCATGGTCTCAGGAGTAATCATAACATTTTTACTGCGACAAATGAGGGATGTGCTTATGTGAGGGAGGGACTAGATGTGAAATCTCTGTACCTTCCTCTCTGTTTTGCTGTGAACTTAAAACTGCTTTTAAGAAATAAAGTATTAAAAAGTAAAGTGGAAGGTGGGGAAGTGGGGAACAAAACTTCTTTCGATGGGATGGTCACAAGGCAAGAAACACTGCATTAGGATTAAGGAGGGATATCTCATAATAATAGCAGAGTCAATCAAATAGGATGATATAACAATCCTAACCTTGTCTGCATCTAATAACATAGTCTCCATGCTTACTGAGTAATTGCTATGATGTCTTGCACTTTATGAACTGATAACTTTGTCCATTCCATACAAAATCATTTGGTATTCCCAAAATACTCTGCCTTGCTTAAAAAGAATGTCATATCTGTATTCTGGGAAACTGAGATCCAGCTGTCTGAAAGGATAGACACAGCATCTCTGAGTTGCCAAGTTATCCCACTGCCATTAACTTTTAAGTTTTATTTGGAAACCAGCATAATTACTGTAATCATTCCTATTGCATGCATAGCACTTATCCTATTTTGAAAGCAATTCCCCAGAGAAACACTCATAAATCCTGTTGAAATAATTATGAACTTAATGTTTGTGCTTTTCATGCACAGAAGTTGAAAATTTTACTGTTTTATGGCAAACCGGAGAACAAACAAATCCCTTAAAGGCAGTGAGAAAATTCAACTCGGATTGATTTAATGGGAGTGTGGGGTTATGGTTGGAGGTGTGGAAAGAGGAAGAGAAGAAGCAAAAATTTAAGAAACCAAATGAAAAGGTGGGTGAAAAATCCCTCTAAATTATAGGCTGTGTGATTTATAAACCCATAAGTGTATAACCTCTTTCTGCCATTTGCTGTCTTTAGGACACTATTGCTGAATAACTGTACCCACAATCCTCTACTCTATGGAGCTGGTACCCAAGATTCTAACGATGTCAAAGGTGAGTGCAACATAATCAGCTTTTGAGCACAGCCTTTTTACCAAGGTTGCTATAGTTCTAACTTTTAGGCTATTCTTTCCCAGTTTAACTGAGGGAGAATTAACAAATACAAATTACATGTATTTAGGTTGTACAGCAAAATGTTGTAATAGATGTACACATTATGGAATGACTAACACAACAAATCCAGTTAACATATCACAGTTACTCTGTGTGTGTGCAAGGTAAGAACACTTGATATCTACTTTCTTAGCAAAATTCAAGTGCACGGTACATTTTTATTAACTATAGTCATTATGCTGTACATTAGGGCTCTAGAGTTTATTCATCTTATAATTTAGAGTTTGCACCCTTTGACCAAAATTGCCCTATTTTCCTCACTCTACAGCTCCTGGCAACCAGAATTTCCAATCCACATTTGCATGAGTTTGACTTTTTTAGATTCCATATACAAGTGAAATCATGCAGTACAGTATTTGTCTTTCTGTTCCTGACTTGTTTCACTTAATATCCTTCAGGTTCATCCATGTTGCCACAAATGGCAGAATATTCTTCTTTGTAAAGGCTGAATTATATTCCATTTGATGGATATTCCACCTGCTTTTTATCCATTCCTCTGTTGTTGGACACTTAGGTTATTTTCATATCTTAGATATTGTGAGTAATGCTGCAGTAAACAAACATGGCAGTAAGCGAGAAGCGGGACTCCTACAGAGCATCTGGCACAGCTGGAGGAGCCAGGTGCTCATTCACTATACTTGCACCTTGGGAGAAATCACGGGCGGAGGAGACGGCTCTTGGTGTTGTACTGAGCCACCTTAGAGAAGGAATAATATGGGTGAAGTGAAACTTTATCTTCCTACCCTCTACCATGCATCTGTTCTTGAATTTTTAACTGCAGTAATGTCCTAGAACTTCTCCCGTGGATGCATGAACTCTCCTCTGTGATTATTGAAATCACTGATTTTGTAGGGAAATTATGGTAGATAGCTCCTATTTCACCATATTCGCGACATCATTCTCCTCTGCTTTTAGGTTCCTGATGGTAGTTCTTCTGGTTTATATTTGCCTACCAAAGGCTAGATTGCCTCTAGCAAAAAATGACCATGTTCTACGCTAAATATGCTGCTTTAAAAAATGACACTTACCCCTGGGCAAAAATTTTCCTCCTCTAAATTAGTCCCAGAATGGAACTTCCACCAGAACTTGGAACTCAGATATCAAGTACAGTATCTAGCTATAGACATCTGAGTTGTTCTCAGATGTCAAAAACTAAGAAGAGAAACCAATGTTAGGACTAATCAACAGTAAATTATATTGACTAATCATAGCCACCTGTAGCTGTTTTTTAGTTATTAGGTTAACACTAACCACTATAATAGATAAAACACTAACACAATAAAAGAAGAAAAGATTTCATGTACAGGCCAAAGTGACTGCTCTTCATACAGACCTTCCATGTGTTCTGATTAAGGACGCAGACTTGGTCGAACATTGTCCCCTGGGGCCTTAGGATCCTTTGTCTGGCAACAGGGGAAAGAAGGATAGGGGAGCACACGTTATCCTGCACCCCTTCAGCCAGAAGATGACACGCCCCCCTCTGCTCGAGTTCCAGTGTGATGCCAGAGAGCTCAGAAGTGGAGTCTGTGGCCGGCAGCCACATCCTAGCCACAGCTGTGCACTACAGAAGGACAGAGCTACCCATTTTGAGGCAAACTCTGATTTTGAGGAGGCAACACAGTAGGTCTTCCCATATAATTTCTACCATTGTGTCAAAGCTCTGGAGCTTTAGCAAGATTAATAATTGAAATTTAAAGCACTTTATGAAATAGTCTGGTGATGCTTGCCCATTTGCTATAGTATTTAAAGTTTTAATCTGTTCATGTGTGTTTATGTGTGGGAAGAAGATGATAGAAATTTATCCTGCAGCCATATGAGCATTTCCTAAATGAATAAGATAAAGTTTTTCACATTTGCGCTCAACAATGGCTGTTTAGCTGGTTTTCCTAATAAAATCTGACTTTATAGGAATAGTATATTCTAGATAAGTTTTAAGACTTCCTTTATCATTTATTGATGCAAGAGGACAGAACAGGTAACAGTTTGTGCTATTGTGAAAATCAGGAAACACTTTCTCCCTTTGCAGTGAAGAACAGAAAATTGAAAGATACTACATATTGTTCAGAGACATGTCTGAGCCAGTGTATGGGAAATCAGCCTGGTTACCTCATTCATCGAAAGGCCAGGTGACATGCATCTGACCTAGGTAGCTTACAGTGTAACCCCATTCCATTTTTGTTGCTGTTTGTGTTCTTCAGAATACTGCTTTACCCCAGTCACCACCCACAGTTTACATGAGCTACTGTGCAGTTCCACAGTTAGAGAAACAATTATCTTTGAACAGTGATAATGTGAGGAAAAAAATGCAATAATTTATTGCTACGCAGTAGGTCATATTTTGCTTCCCGTCTCCTCTCTTATTTTTACTGTCAGGTAAAATGGCATAAGTGTATATATTCATAATGATGATTTATTAATCTGCCCATACTACCTTCTTCATTCTCTTCGAGTATCATTTTAAGATAACTGATGTCTATTTTCTTCATTGAGTGGTTGATTGGCAGTACCTCACAGCAAAATTTAATTTGGTCACATGATAACTTTTTTCTGTGCTTTCTTTCATTTTCTGCATTGTACCTCAACTGGGCTAGAATTCCCCAAGGAAGGGAATTAAAACATGAAATCTAGGATCACACTGTCAGTGCACACCAGCTATATAAGTTTGTTCTCCACTAGTGGACATCGGCCTACTGATTGCCACTTTGTGACATCCATCCATGAGTAGGTAGATCGGATAGACTGTTCTTTCTTAAATGTGATTTATGATCACATTTAAGGAAGAAAGTTCTCACATTCTTTTTCACAGCTGCCTTTCAAAGAGTTCAGTCATATTTGTTCTGCCTACATTAGGTGGTTTTCCTTTTTGCTAATATTAAGTTTCTTTCCAAGTGTTTGATTTGCTTGTGGCTTTTGTGACCTGGCTCCCGGGATGAAGCTTGTGGCCCATCACTTGCTGATCTCTCATATTCAAAGAACAAAGAAGACCAGGCATCATAAAATTTCAATATGACAAAAAATAGCCAATTCAACTTTCTGTTTGTTTACTCTTTGCTAAACAGATTCTACCAAGTTTTGTTTAATGACTAAGCTTCTGTCCAAAGAAACTGTCTCAAGAGCATGGCAGAATGCACACTGATTTTGCAGGCCAGCATTCATGGACTGTCCCTCCCTTTCCTTTGTCCTCAGCCCTATGCCCGTGTCTCACACCTGTACAGCTCTGGGATGGGCTCACAGCATCCTTGCCAGAGAGTAAACTAGTCTCTTTTGTTCTTGCTATTTCCCAAGATGCGATATGACCGGGAGGGGTTTTGTACGGTAGGCACACCTCTAAGCCCAGACATGACAGTGTGTAAGATGTCCTTGGATATTTCCTAACCACAGACAAGTTCCAAGTGTCTGAAGCAGCTGTCTGGATCATGCATCATCCTTTTATGTGGATGATGATGTGTCTAGGAGAATATTGACAAGAATCAAATAATATATGCATATGATTTGCAATGTAATTTCAAGAGTATTTATGTCCATTTTTAAACATACTCATTTTTCTCCCACTCCTTTAATACTGCTTATATTCTTTGGGAAAGCCTTCAAAGAAACCTAGAAAGATTCAAAAAGCAGTAAGTACTCATGAGGCATGTCTTGCCAACCCTGTCCTTCCCCCCACAGGGAGATCTTAATGGATAAACAGGATGCCACTTCTGCCTCCCCTTGCACCTGGAATAAAGTCCTACCTCCATACCAAATCCTGCAAAGCCTTGCATGAACGGGATTCTGCCTGTCTTTCCTGTCTCATTTCATGTCTCTTCTGAGTTTTGCTCACTCTGTTCTGTATATATAAATTCATTTAGTAATTTACAAATGCCAAGCATTTTCTACCTCAGGACCCTGACATATGCTGTTCTTATTTCTCTGCTAAGCTATAATGCTCAAGTCTGGATTTAAATTTCATGTTCTCAAAGAAGGCTTCCCTCAATGCCATGCTTAAAGTGATGTCCTTCACACTCTCTCCTTCCCAGTTTCTCTGCTTTGCTTACTCTGTATTATTGTGTTTGTTTACTTGTTTAATACCTAAGTATCCTTCCAGAACATAAGCTTCATGAAGACAAGAACTTGTTCTATTTCCAGAACCTGGGACAGGGCTCAACACAAATCAGATGCCTCATCATTGCCAATCAATGGTCTGTATACTCCTTCCATTCTTGGCATTTTCCTTTCCATGACATACATTCGTATAGAGCCAGTCCCTTACTATAATTCTTTTTCCAAAAGACAATTTAAAAATTACTTGTTAAAATCAGAAAGTAATTTATAGAAACAGTCTTTCCACAGACTTGTGTTTTGAATGGTAGTTTATATAGAGTTCTATAGAGTGCAATATTCTAAAAATGGATGGACAGACAGCTCTGCCACGGCAGCACGTGCACATGCTTTTCGTTATACCTACCCGCTGCCCGCACCCGGGTTCTGTGATGGGCTTACAAAGATCAGCCAGGCGCACCCCAGACCTGAAACACAGGTGCGCGTTAAAAAGCTTTGCAAAGGTGCATTCGAGTGAGGGAGAAAGAGGAAAAGAACAGGCGCATGCCTCTGAGGGTGACTGGGGGCCAAGGCAAAGGACAGACTTTCCATTTCTTACCAAGGTGGGTGTCATGGCTTCCAAGCTTCACCGTTTTGCTTTGGTTGTGTCTTGGCGCTGCTACCTTGTGCTATTTTTGGATTATTTCCAAAGTTTATTACTCTTCCAGGCTATGGGCCAAGAATGGAGGCGGAGGCACATGGGTTAGGGAAAGTGTGCTTTCTACACAGGGGCGCTAGTCTGCATGAGGCGGGGACTATAAACTGCTCCTGGGATGGATCACAGGGAACAAATGGCAGCAAACCAGGTGCCCTGTGCCCAACTTTCCTGGGAGAGACTCACAGCTCTCCAGTCAGGGCCGCCCTGTACTCAGCTTTCCCAGGCATGGGGTGTCTCCAAGGCCCCCTGTGCTCTGTAGTCCTGAAGTGGAGCCAACTGGAAGACTCTCGCCTCCCCATCAGCTCTACAGCGAGACAGGATGAAGGATGAAGCCCACCCGCCCACTCCTCTAGAAAGACCTCGTGCTCACTCCTTTGTGTGACCCCACACAGCACTGCACCTGTCAACTGAGCCGCTTCTCCTAAGGTGCCCAGTGTGGCCTCCCCCTGTGTGGACGCTGGGAATGTTCTCCTTACCTTTCCTCCATCACGTTCTTCACATCAACTATGTGGCAAGGACAGATTTTACCACTTCCCTTCTGGTGCAAGACCCTACAGGTCTATCCTGGTGAGTAGCAAAGAGGTGACAGAAGGCTTTGGCACGAGTGTCTTCGTTGTCTTTCCTCACTGCCTTCCATTGCCCACAAAGAAAGGCTGTCCCTGTGGGGTTGCGGGGGGCAGGGAGGCCAGGGGACAGCACCCCCCAACCCTGTCACCACCCTCACCCTCCTACATCCCACTGTGGATCCTGGAAGCCACTGCTACCCAGGGTATGCGAAGCAAGGGACACGTAGACTTAGTACCAGCTTCGCTCATCGTGGGATCCCCGCTTTCACACTGGGTGTGAACTGGCACAGCAGAAGGAACTTTTAACACCAGGATTTTGTTTGCTTTCTGTCTCATTTGTGTGCTTTGCTGGGAGAAGTGCATATATTTCTTTTAAATTACAGAAAAGGAAAAAGAGCCTATTGACCATCAATAAATCTAGGCAGCATGACACCTACTTTGCCTGGAATTGAGGTCTTCATACCACACTACAAGGGACAGTTACACCATACGCCAAAGGCGTCCCAGGATGGGTGTCCTACTCGGGAAATACTGGTGTCCCTTCTAGGTGGTGGGGATTTTGTTTTACATAGTGCTGCTTTCTCTACTTTACATTAGGAATCTGGCTAATAAATGGTTAAATGTGTTTGCCAGAAAATATTCAAGTGTAAGGCAACAGTTTCCAAATTCCCTGCAGAGCCCGGACACAAGGGAACACTGGCAGCCAAGCCTGTTATTAAGAAGGTCACAAGATGCCATCTGTTACTGCGTGCGCTTTCCTGTTCAAGCATAACATCCACTAGGAGGTGGCTGCAATTGACTCTCCTGTGAACTTAAAAGATAGCTCTGTAGTGGGCACTGTGGTGATTTGGTGGGTGCCATGAACGCACCAGGTGTCCGCCTGTGACAGGGCCTGGAGTCCTATGGGGAGAAAATAGGGAGAGGGTGCAGCACTGATTTTAGGTCTGTCTTTGATTATAGCTCACATGTAATTTGGGATGCGGCTGCTTGGTTTTCCTAATTTTTTTAGAACCTGGTTTTTATAATGGTGAAGCTAAGGCACATCAATGAATACCTTATTCTTTCATTTATAACATAAAACAAATAGTTGAATCCATAGAAAAGGTGCAAGAATATTGCAGTCAATGCCACCTATGTTCTTCTAGATTCATCAGGGTTTTGCTACTTTTATTAACAATTCACTTTATCATAGTTTCTAAATACTGATACCTGTGTGTGCTTCTTGGCTGGGTTATTGAAATATTTCAGCACGTGTCTCCCCTCCGTAAGAATGTTTTCTCACATAACTGTAATAGTATTATGATCCTCAAGAAATGAGTACAATAAAAAACTGAAGGATAATTTTTATTTCATATACATATTATTGTATCCCTTATTGTTAAAAATTTGTCAGGAAAGAGATTTGCTCTGTAACCTATCCCAGTGGTTAACAAGTCTCTTTGTAAGACAGTGATACCTTATATTTTTGAGATACTTTGAAAAATTCGATGAAAGTTCTGGGCTTTCTTTTCAAAATATCCATAAAGAAACTTCTCCAAGCCGGCAATGCAGGCATCTCAGAGCTTCAGGTTAAGAGCTGTTAATGTTTAATCTACATCCTCCTTCCTTGTATACATGTAATTTTTAAAAAGATGGAGACTGGTTTGTCTTCATTTTTCAACATTATGTTTTATATTCATGAACCTTCATTTCAAGGGAGTCAACATTTCAAGTAACTGAGAGATGGGAAGCTGGGAGGCTGAATTAGCTCCAATCTATTAGAAGAAAACTGCATTACAAAGAAGGCCGATGGTTATTTTATGACAGACATCCACTAGGTGGGCTAAATGATTAGAATTGAAGACCTAGAACGGTCCTGCCACACGTGAGCTGATCCTGTAGGAGCTAGCCAGCCTACACTTGACTTCTTAATAATTTACTTTTAAAAAGTAAATCTCGTAATATTCCATTAAGGTAAGCACAACATTTAAGGACCAAATATTTAATGGTAAAATTTGTTGGCAATTATCCAAATGGATAGTTTCATCAACAAAGTTGCCCAAGTTGGTTGCAGTGCTGGGGCTAAGAAGTAGAAGCAAGAGAGGGACATACATTGGTAGATTAGGGTCATTTTAAGCATCCTCAATCAAAAGGTGGATGAAACTTCCAAGGTCAAACTGCACTGTGGGCTGTATTTTCTCAACTGTAAAAATCATAAAGAAAAATCATTAACTAACTATATGCTAACATATGTGAGTTGTCTGCTGGCCCACTGTATAAAGACTGAAGAAAGTGAGACACATTCCTAAGTCAGACCAAGTTTGGCTAAAAGATGGAAACAAATAATGTAAATACTTTATGCAACAGTCTAGCACAAATTCTCATGTCTGGTTTTTGTTTTTCATAGTACATCAGATGCCTCAAAATAACTTTCTATAGGACATTAATGTCATATAACCGTATATTCATTAATGAATGATTATCTAGTATAATTCTGGAAAGGAAAGGTGACATAAAGATTGCAAAACCTCTGGTAGGCTCATGGGGTTTATAAAAGTCTTACAGACCTCAGAAACGCTAAAGAATTCACAGAGGATGAAAAAATTAGCTGCTTTTGCAGAATACACTTATTTTAGTATAGGAATTCAACTAAATACTTGTCAAGCTCTTTGACTCTGGCTGATAAAAAAATTATCAGCATAAAAGCACAAACAACAAGGAGTATTTGCCAAAGTCTATTCTTCTCCCCATTCACTCTTAATGATCAGACCCTATCGTACTATGCCTATGCCAAGCAAGGCCCAGAATTTATTGGGTTATTTTCAATAAAAATACCAGAAAACCAAACATGATCAGTCACTAGGGAAATATAAATTAAAAACACAATGTGATCATAATTCCCATTTATTAGAATATCTATAATCATAAGGACAGATACTAAATGTTGGTGAGGGTATAAGGAAACTGGAACATTTAGTGCTGGTGGGGATATGAAATAGTAAAGTTACATTGGAAGACACTTTTGTAGTTTCTTTGAAAGTCAAACATAAGTCAACCACAGGATCCTGCAAGTCTACATGTAGGAATGTATCCAAGAGGAAGGAAAAGATACTCATAAAGACCTGCAAGTAAGTGTAGGCCACAGCACTATCCACAGTAGCCCAAATTAGAGACAACCTTGATCTCTCTTTGACCTGATGAGTGGATAACAAATCTGGTATACTCATACAATACAATACTAGTCAGCGATAAAATAAGAGCAAAATATTCAAGCAGCTGCAAAATAGCTGAACCTGAAAAATATTATGCTAAATACAAGAAGCCAGACATGAAAGACCACATAATGTATGATTCCATTTATATGAAATAGCTAATGAAAGCAGATCCACAGAGAGGTTAGTCATCTTCTGGGAACAGTGGTAGAAAAGGGGGTTAACTGTAAGTGGGCTGGAGGTATTTCACTGGGGTGATGAAAATGCTCTCAAACTGGATGATGGTGGTGGTGGTTGCATAACTTGGTAAATTTACAGAAAATCATTAAACTGTACACTTAATGTGGGTTAATTTGTGGGTAAGTTATACCTCAGTCAGGTTAAAAGAATACCCCTGAACTTCTTGGAACCTTAAAGAAAATTTACAGCCTTGGTATTTCAGCATAGCCACAATTTCTTCTGATTGGAAGAGTATAAGCCATGTATCACAGAAGAGTATTCCAGATGTAAAAGTGTTTACCTCTCCTGAAGCTCCACACAAATTAATTTTCAGTCATAGTTTTTTGTCTTACCTGTTGGCTCTTATTTTTCAGTTGGTCAGACACTACAGGGAAACAAATGATGTGTGTACACTTTGTTGATAATAGCCTCATTGGAAGCATAAGAAATTTTAGAGTGGATTTAATCCTCCTTTTCCCTCTTCATTTAAATGCAGGCCGATTCCCTGATATAACCCAGACCTTGAAAAATCCACTTGATGTCAAGCACAAAGTGGTAAGTCCAACATTTCTCAGTGATCTTCTATACACCGAGAGCTTAAGTGATTGCATACCACATATTTTTCTTAAAAAGCAAACTAAAAAGGGTAGGGCTTTTAAGAACGCCCTCATCACACATTTGTTTTCGAGGGCTTCTTATGTGTGTAACTTTTGATGAGGTGGTGGGACACAAAGGCAACCAAGAGGATGCTGCACGTCTGTCACTGTCACCAGCTTTTCCTTGGTCACATTCATGGCAATAATGACATGCATAATAGTGGCAGTTAGAACCAAGACAGCTTCTCCGTGATTGTAAACTGTCCAGTAACATACAGGACAGAAATAGAAGCAGAAGTAAAAATCATCTGAAATCTTTCCCCTCGCTCCCAAAGACAAATCACAATTTACACTTTAGAGAATTTCTTCACAAATATTTCTTGACTCGTGTGTACATAAAGACACATGTACTTTTATGTATACCATATGTTGATGAGGTCATGTTGAACATTGTCCTCTCAAATCTGCTTCTTACCACTCAGTATTTTCATGGATATCTTTTATTGTTAGCAAAGTTATCTGATGTCATATTTAATGGATACCTCAGATTCCACTAACTGTATATATCAGAATTTTAAAATATCCCTCATCACCAGGCACTTAGGCTTTTCAAATTCATCATTTATTATAAACAATGTTATGATGGTGACAATTTGAAAATAAAGTTTTGCACTTGTGAATTCATCTCTCTGGAGTACGTTCCTGGAAGTGGAATTCTTGGGTCACAAGATATGCTTAACTTACATATGGCTAAATGCCTCCAGAGATTGAGCCTCATGACCCAACAATACAAGACAGTGCTTTTCTTTTGTTTCTTTTTTTGTTTTGTTTGTTTGTTTGTTTTTGAGACCGGCTGGCTTTGAACTCACTATGTAGCCCAGGCTGGCCTTGAATTCACAGTGATCCTTACGCCTCAGTATCCTGAATGCCAAGAATACTTGCTTTCTTAACACTTGCTTTAAAAAAAACCTTTACGTTTTTCACTTTGATAGATGACACTATGTCAAGTCTCTGATTTCATTTTCTTTGATTATTGGTAATATTGAGCGCCTTCTCTTATGCTTATTAATTTGTACATTTTTACCCCATTAGAGTTGACTCTCATTGTTTAGACTAATGTTTTGCGAAGTTGCTGTGAACACTGAATTTACCATACTGACCCACGGTCACAAAGTTTCTGGCAAGTGATCAACACAGAAAGTGTTTTTATGAATGTTTCTGTTTCAAGACACTTTGTTAATAAGTTGTTAATTTATTAACAGCACTTTAACGGAGCTTAACATATCTTTTCTCTGTGAGGCACAATCATAGCCTCGTACTTAGAAACACTAGACAGTACTTGAACACTATGCTTAGGGCCATTTTAAATAGCAAAATCATCCCTCAAAATGTAGACAGTGTGGCTCAAAATAGAATGAGAAAGATACTGATTACAATATAGGAGCTCAAAGGAGGTCCGGTTCCCACTGTGTGACCTCAGCTGGAAGCAGGCATGTTAAGGTTTTTGTCATTCTGTGCAAATTACCTCAAAAGTGCTGTGAACGTTAACTTTGGGGTTACATACACATTTCAGCAGGCAGGTAAATTCACAAATGTGGAACTCAGGAAGAATAAAGATAGAGTATATTTCCTGTATCCGTTTTTCTACAGGCTGTATAGCTTTTCCTCATTGATTTTCATAAACCTGTTTACATATTAGGATTACTCTTTTGCCTATCCCATTTTATAAGTATCTTCCTCAGTTTTCTTTCCACTTTACTTATTATCTGTTATTACAGCAGACTTTCTTCCCCCAGTGCCGGGGCTCAAACCCAAGGGCTCCTGCTTGCTACGCAAGCTGTCCACCACTGAGCTATAGCTCTACCCCTCCAGCGGCTTTTGGATAATAGCATCAAAGCCCTTTTTGAAAACTGAGGGGAGACAACACTGAAAAAGGAATTTTATTAGATTTTTGTTACTGGAAAAATGGTTGGTATTTATTTCTAACTCCTTTTTCACAGGCACACCAGGCTTGGTATTCTGCTGATTTTCCTCCTGCACTTCCAAATTACAGAAAATCATGTAAGTCACATCCTAAACTACTATTTTATATCCATTTTCAGTCCTTATTGCAATCATGATCTTCAACTAATATCTTCATGCCTTCTAGAGTCAGAGGCCATGGAAGGCCTTTTACATTTCTTTGTGCTCTCTCCTGTCCTCCTCCTTGTTAGTATGTCTCCTAGCATCAAGAAATGTAGGACCCTGAAATGACAGGAGGAAGAAATCTAACAGAGACATTAGCCACGCAATAGCCGCTCTGAAAGAGAACGTTTATTGTGTATGAGGAGGAGGTGGTGGTGGCAGCAGAGGCAGAGGTGTATCACAAGACTTTGGAACTGTCTATTAAAGGGTGTTTGGAAACACTGGGTGTAGTGGTACACGCCTGAATTCTCAGCACTTGGGAGGCCGGGGCAGGAGGACTGCAGCAAATTTGAGGCCAAGCTTGGGTTACATAATAAGTCCAGCCTAAACTACACGGCGAGACCCTGTCTAAAAAAAGTGTTTAGCAACTGGGATAAGGGAAAAGAGAAAAGAAAGAAAGAAGAAAGTGAGTATATATGTACACACACACACACACACACACACACACACATACACAAAGATAGCTAAGATAATTGTGCTACTAATTTCTATTGGTTTATTGAAAAGAATAGTCAATGCTTAATTTTTTTGAACCATTTTGCATGCCTATAGCTGGTAATCTGAACTACTTTGAAGATAACAATATGCAATATAACAACCATTGTTGATTTCCTATCATCTTCTTTTGATATTCTGTATTGTGTTTAATGTTTTTAAAATTTCTTTTATCCTCTTTAAAATAAAAAAAATTTTAAAAGGTGTTTGGGATGTCAGTAAATTTCATTTATTCGTACTAAGGTAGGCTCTGCTACCCACAAACCCTTACACATTGGATGTCTCTTTACCCCTAGGTGCGAGATCTAAGCAGCCAGCCCTGCAGACCCGGATGAACCACAAACATGTGGGGAAAAGCTTCCCGAAGCATGTAAGAATCTTTTCAGCTGTCACCCAGCAGTGAGTGGGCTTTCTGGTGTCTGCCTGGAGTGGGAATGGCGGCACGTGAATGTTTACATTTGGGAGAGAAGCATTCCCTAACTCACCACCGGGTGGAAGGTAGAGCCATCAGTAAGACAGGCAGCAGGAGCAGTTTCTTGTGTTGAGCTCTCAGGTTGTTTGGGAAACCAGCCTCCAAAAACTCTCCAGGATGGGACTTTCTGTCGCTCTGCCCAATTTCTCATCAGTGATGCCTGTGAGTCCTTGGATTCTGCCTCTTGTGACACAGGCAGTAGCTTGGGGACTGTCCCTGGCCATCCCTCCTCACCTGTATCTCCCACACCCAGTATGGATTGTCCCTGCTCCCCTCATATCGCCCTCCAGACCAGGGGCTCCAACTGGCCTGATAACACTTTCTCAAAAGCCAGTCCTTTTTAACAGGATTTCAAATCAGATTCCTTTTACATCCTAGAGTTCCTCTTAGAGACTAAGGTGAAGGAGTAAAAATGGGTATCTGCATGTACCCTGCTGACTTCATTTATTATGAAAGTTAGAGCTGTACTTTTTGCTATCCTGTGACTTGTGCTTATTAAGATTGCTCTTTTTTTTTTTTTGTCTTTTCTTCCGGTACCAGGAATCGAACTCAAAACCTTGCGCTTGCCAGGCAAGCGCTTTGCCACTGAGCTAAATCCCCAGCCCCTAAGATTGCTTTTTAAATTGACTTTTAAAAAATCAGACTCACCCTAAGTCATTGTATTTGCAACACTATGGATTTGGTATGCTACTTTTGTGTATTAGGAAAAAAAAAAGACCTGATCATTAATATAAAAAAATCATTCAAGTATCATCTAACATTATCACAGATAATAACATTATCACCAGTAATGTACACATATTGTTTTAAAAGTGCTGGTCAATGGTGCCAATGAGGGAATTCAATTAATTTAGCTAAGAATGCAGGGCCCACCGTGGTCCTCAGTTTACCGGGACCCTTCTAGAAATGACTTTTCTGCTTCGAGACCTGGTCCCTGACCCAGGGAGCCCTTCACATACAGGAAGGCAGTGCAGTTGCAGGACTTAATTTGGGGGCATTTGAAGCCAGGATCCACTGACAGTTACCTTGTGTGGGCAACCAGGGACCTCCCTTCACTGTCGGCTCCCGGCGGCTTCTGGGAAGGATAAAAGATTTCTTGAAAGTATTTTTACTGATAGCTGGACTCCTAGGAGTTGCTTGGGAGAATCATTAACTATTGTTAAATAAACAAATCCCTCTTGCTACATGGAGTGTCCCGAGGCCGGGCAATTCCATCGCCAGGGTCCGCAGCTGTTCCCAACAGCTGTCCTCCCCTGTAAGGTGCTTCCTGGGCCCCAAAAGTAAATTTTCTCTACTCACAGTGGTCTCTTAAGGCATGCACTCATCACAAGCAAACAATATTACACCCTGCTCATTCTGTGATGCAGTAACAAGCTAAAAGTACACACACACACACAGACACGCACAGACACACACAAGAGCGCGCATGCACACCGCAGCACTTAATATGGCACTCATTTGAGAAAACTTCGACTTGGAAATAAATCATAACTTTTCTGAAGCAAGGAAAATCTTACTATTTTTCAGTCGGTGCTAATATCTTGAGGGAAAGAGAACAAACATCGAACTGTAAAAAGGCACACAGTCCTGCATTAGTGGGAATGGATAACATAGTCAACCCTTAGCGATATCCTTCCTCTTAATATCTGCTTGGTGCCTTTAATAACCATCCTGTAGATATTTACATTCCTGGGTCCTAACTTGAAGAAGTTCATGATGTAAAACTGGAAAGCAGAGAATTCACACCCAGGAATATCTGTATTAAAGAAATGGTAGAAAAACTAGAAACGTGAAGAGAAGAGAGAGATTAATGACTCCCCTTTCTGCTTATTGATCTGACCTTCCGACCAAGGCACAACATAGAAACAGGAAGGTCGAAAAGGATGGGCGAAGACGCCTAACAATCCCAACCCCGGCTCAAGATGTCTGGTTTGAAAGAGCCAGGGCTGGCAATTTAATTCCCAATTCTGCGGAGAAAGTGACCTTTGCGGATGAGCAAGTGTTGACAATCAGGCCATTTTTCCTCCAGTTTCAGGGACAATGGGATTCTGTGAGTAAAGTCGGTTCATCTGATGACTCAGACGCTGATCAATACTGCGATTACGGTCGGGGAGGACTGTTATCCTTACTTTCCTGACTTAGAAACGAAGCCACAGGCTGGAGGCCCAGAATGCGCGATAAAGGACTCCGAGGTAAGGGGGTGTGTGGGCAGTGTCTGCACCTTGGCAGGATGGACACTTAGCCTCCGACACCTCATCCTAGTGTGTGTGTGTGTGTGCGTGTGAGAACTGCAGGCAGGGGACAAAAGTTAGCGTTAGACTCATCCAAGTTTCCTTAAAGTTAAGTACTTGGAAGCTGCTTTCTCCGCCACACACGTGGCGCCGGGCTCCGGGCTCCGGCGGCGGGCCTGGGGAGGGCGCAGGGCCGTGAGAAAGGCTGTTTTGTATTCACAGCCCTCGCCCAGAAAAGCCAGAGCCTTCGGCGGCCGGGTTCCCTGCGCTCAGGCCGCCCCAAGGAGGCAACGGCTGGGCTCGGGCTGAGGGCAGAGGCGACCCCGCCTCGGCGGCCCGCCCCTCCG